>NW_020619603.1:69377-97762 GCF_003573695.1 Papaver somniferum | reverse complement strand
CAACGGTTCCTAACACAGCCACGTGGATGAAGGTTATTGAAATTGGCGTGGCTAAAACATAACATATGGCCACGTTAAACCTATATGAGGCGTGTCTAAAGGATATCCAATGAACGGCTCACAAGGTCACATGTGGATGGTATTCAACGGTTCCTAACACAGCCACGTGGATGAAGGTTATTGAAATTGGCGTGGCTAAAACATAACATATGGCTACGTTAAACCTATATGAGGCGTGTCTATAGGATATCCAATGAACGGCTCACAAGGTTACATGTGTATGGTATTCAACGGTTCCTAACACAGCCACGTGGATGAAGGTTAATGAAATTGGCATGGCTAAAACATAACATATGGCCACGTTAAACCAATATGGGGCGTGTCTATAGGATATCCACTGAACGGCTCAGGACGTTACATGTAGATGGTATTCAACGGTTCCTAATACAGCCACGTGGATGAAGGAAAGTGAAATTGACGTTTCTAAAACATAACATATAACAACGTTAAACCTATATGGCGTGTCTATCGAATAACCAACGGCTACGCCAAAAAGAAATTTGCGTGTCTAAAGTGAACCAAATAGCCACGCGAAAAAGCAATTTGCGTGTCTATAGTGAATCAAATAGCCACGCCAAAACCAATTTGCGTGTCTAAAGTGAACCAAATAGTCACGCCAAAAAGCAATTGCGTGTCTAAAGTGAACCAAATATCCACGCCAAAAAGCAATTTACGTGTCTATAGTGAATCAAATAGCCACGCTAAAAGAAATTTGCGTGTCTATAGTGAGCCAAATATCCACGCCAAAAGAAATTTGCGTGTCTATAGTGAACCAAATAGCCATGCCAAAACAATAAATCGTGTGTCTATAGAGTACCAGTACTTAAGGTTTTAGGTAGCTTATAGCAACGCCTATACGGCTCTGGCGTGTCTATTTCATGCAGAAATACACACGCATAACATGCGTGGCTATAAGCTACCTAAAACCACGCCATGCTACCTAAAACCACGCAGGCAGAAGTCACGCCAAGTCCAAACCAAAGTGGCGTGTCAAAACCCTTATGGACACGCCAATTTGGCGTGGCCAAAGGGTATCTGTGTACTAGTGTGAGATCGTGAGAGTTCTTCGATAGTCAAGATAAATAATTCACAAACATCTTCATTTCACTGTTTGTGATTCCTCGACAATCCGCTTGTGTAGTCAGGAAGGTTTGTAGAGAGGTGATTGATTAATCTAGGCTGTTCTTCGGGAATATAAGTCTGGATTATCAATTGGTTCATGTTACCTTGATTTCTATCAAAATATGGAACAAAACTTAGGGTTTATCTGTGGGAGACAGATTTATTCCTCGATACACTTTTCTGTGTGAGACAGATCTATTTATTATCAAGTCTGTGATTTTGGATTACAGCAACTCTTTGTTGTGGGTGAAATCAGCAAAGGGAATCAATTGTACCTTGTATCAGTGGGAGATTGATAGGGGTTCAACAATAGTCCATTATGAAGTTAGTTTGCAGTAGGCTAGTGTCTGTAGCGGCTTAATACAGTGTGTATTCAATCTGGACTAGGTCCCGGGGTTTTTCTGCATTTGCGGTTTCCTCGTTAATAAAACTTCTGGTGTCTGTGTTATTTCTTTTCCGCATTATATTTTATATAATAGAAATAATACAGGTTGTGCGTTAAAGTTTCATCAATTGGAGATACAATCTTGTGGTTGTTGATTTCATTGATTAACACTTGGATATTGGTCTTTGGTACCGTCCAAGTTATTCCTTGTATTTGATTAAGAGACTCTCTATTGTTTGAGCTTGAGTAAATCAAATCAAGTGAAGAGATAATAACTTCTTGAGATACGTTTTATCTAGATTGAGTCTGACTGTCTATTTGATTCTCTAGCAAAGTATTTCGGAGTTAGTCCATACAGATTGCTAAGAGAAATATTAGGTAGTTTTGTTAGACCCCCGCTTTTTCATATATAATCATGCCGGTGATGCAAATTAGGAGCAGGGAGAAATGCATTATTAGAGTTGTTGATCAATCATTTGTGGAGATTACCCTATTTATATCATGTGAGGCACTGACCATAAATTATTTGTAGCTGACTAGAGAGCTTCTTTTGAGCGTGTGTCACCGTACTATAATTCCGGGTAAAATGGTGAGCTACCCAACTTCACACCAATTTTCAGCACTATTTTTTATCTCTTGAGTGCCAATTTTGTCAATCATGAGGGTGACATCTATAGATGAAATCCTCCTTCTTGTAGTTCGATTTGCAGTTAGCACCATTCTCTCAACAACAACAACGGGTCCACAGAAACACCATCATCAACAAGGGAGCGATATCAAAATCTACAAGTAAAGTTGAAAACGTTCAAGGTTAACAGGCAATGGAACAAGAAAAGAGCAAATTTTATATCAAAGTAAAGAAACATACAATGAGCATATTTTTACATATATGTTGAAGACTTACAATACAATGAGGTAATTCTATATCCAAGTATGGAGACTTATTTACGAGAGCAAAGAGAATCAAAAGGTGAGAATTTTTGAAGTTTATGATTTCTAGACGATTCAATTTGTGAAGAATCAAGCGGTAAAATACTTCTCACACGGCCACGGTTTATTTTATTTTCACTTTGTTTTGTATTTATTTCTCTGGTCTTAATTTAAAAAAAAAATGAAAAAAATGAGACAAGAGAAAAATTTATCATTGTTTTGCATTTTATTTAATAAGCCGTAAGAAATGAAAAATATATATGGAAGTTTCAAGAGACAAGGATTTATGGTAAAGGTTACAAATTGTCAAGGATCTACGAAATTCGAGAGTTTATCATCAATAGTTGAAGCCGAAGCCGAAGACTAAGAAGATAAAGACGAGAAGCGGAAGACATTTATATTGGATGTTGTGAGAGTGGTGTTATCATCATTGCAATCGGATGTGAAGGTAAGTAAGTAATCTCATCCTCGATAATAGTGGTTGATTTCCTTTCTTAGAGATTATCAGAAAAATGGTTTTTCAAAATGTTAAAAGATGTGGGTTTTTAAAATATTTCGGAAGTTATCCTCCCCACAATTCAACGTGTTGCAGGAATTCTCTCTTCATTCCTACTTGCACACATGTGAGAACCATAAAAGTATGTATTTTGAGTGCAATTTCATAAAACCCTTTTTTGTGAGTCAGAAGTCGAGGAGAAATGCTTATTGATCGTTTCTCAAACACGCGTTCTCTCATTATGGTGTGGTTATTTATCACTCAACATTTAAGAATGAGAATATGTTCTTTAGTATTTCTAACTTCTTATTACTAACATGCAGAAACTCTATGTCCTCATTGAAAAAGCGGGAGTCTAACAACAACACCCAATATTTCGATTAGCAATCTGTATGGACTAACTCCGAAATACTTAAATAGAGAATCAACTAGACAGTCAGACTCAATCTAGATAAGAATTATCTCAAGGAGTTATTATCTCTTTACTTGATTTGATTTACTCAAGCTAAAACAATAGCGAGTTTAATAATCAAATACAAGGAATAACTTGGACGGTATCAAAGATCAATATCCAAGTGTTAATCAATGAAATCAACAACCACAAGATTGGATCTCCAATTGATTAAAATTCAACTCACAACCTGCATTATTTCAATTATATAAAATATAATGCGAAAAAGAAATAACACAGACACCGGAAGTTTTGTTAACGAGGAAACCGCAAATGCAGAAAAACCCAGGGACCTAGTCCAGATTGAATACACACTGTATTAAGCCGCTACAGACACTAGCCTACTGCAAACTAACTTCAGAATGATCTATAGTTGAACCCCTAACAATCTCCCACTGATACAAGGTACAGTTGTACTCTTACGCCTCTGATCCCAGCAGGACACTGCGAACTTGATTCCCTTTGCTGATCTCACCCACAACAAAGAGTTGATGTAACCCAAAGCTATAGACTTGATAATAAACAGATTTGTCTCACACAGAAAAGTCTATCGAGGAATAAATCTATCTCCCACAGATAAACCCTAACCTTGTTTCGTCTTTTGATGTAAAATCAAGGTAACAGGAACCAATTGATAATCCGGTCTTATATTCTCGAAGAACATCCTAGATTAATCAATCACCTCACAACAATCCTTCCTGACTACACAGGAGGTTTGTCGAGGAATCACAAACAGTGAGACGAAGATTTTTTTGACTTCTTTATCTTGCCTATCGGAGAACTCTCACGATCTCAAGCCAATCAAAGATTGTACTCGTACGATAGAAGATGCAAGATCAGATCAGACAATTACAAGGCAGTAGTATCGGTCTGGCTTCACAATCCCAATGAAGTCTTTAAGTCGTTAACTTGAATTTGAAGAAGAAACTCAAGGGTTAATGGAAATCGACTCTAGCGAGCGCACTAGTATCACATAGACGTGTGGGGATTAAGTTTTTGCTCAAGATATATGTCTCCTATATATAGTCATTCAATCAAGGTTTTTCCTTATGTACAAAGCAATCCTTATTCACTGTTAGATGAAACCTGATTTAGATTCAAGCCAATATATATCAACCGTTAGATCGAAAGACATAGCTTGCCACACACACTTTGTATACGTCTACTGGGTTCGTGAGAACCATGCCCAAACGTGTAAGAATATGTTGGCTCACAGCCTACCAAAACGGTTAACGATAAGTGCATCTCATATTAACCAAGTTCGTCTTCACCATAACTAGTTCAAATGACTCATATGAATCTAGTTATAGAGTGATCAATTGATATCACACAATTGAATCAAAGATGATACGATTCGATTGAATCGGCTCATGAACATCATATCCACGGTTTGCATAAAGCATTTCTTAGGAATTTAATGATTCATGTTTAGAGCTCATCTTTAGATCATAACCTATTAAGTTCACAAACAAGTTCGCGGACTTAATTAATCGGATTGAGTTTTCCAAACTCAGCAGAACTTCTCGGGTCGAGAACTTCCGCCAGTTCGTGGACTGAACATGCAAACGATTTAGTGGAAAAACCCAGCAGAAATTTTCTGTTCGAAAACTTCCGTCAGTTTGCGGACTGAGTCTGCGGATTGGGTTCGCGGACTTGGCAAGCCAATTCCACAATCCTACCGATTCCACTTGCTCAACAAAGTTCAAGAACTTCGGATCAAGTATTTGGTCATGTAATCTAAACTCTACATTCCAACCATTGAAACATTATCATAGGACATTATTCAGTGTAAAACACAACCTTTCTCATCAGAGCAATTTCCAAAGACAATTGAAATGTTTTCATGACTTTCGTCACTAGGTAAAGATAAACTCGATCAAAGCGAAACGCTTTACCAACACACGATTTCGAGAAACAAGATAAGCATTGAATACTCAGCTTGAAATGTCAAGTGTGTATGATCTAATCTATATATATAGCATACGACTTACGTCTAAAGAAGTATGAGAAGAATAGATATACTTTCGAGTGATATATAAGTTCAAGTCTCCACATACCTTTTTGTTGATGAAGCTCCACGGTTCCTTGGCGTAGATCTTCGTCGTTGTATGATGAATCACCATGAAGTCCTTGATCTTACTACACTTTCCTATCCTAGTCCGAGACTTAGCTAAATAGGCTAGAAATCAAGACTTATAGTTTTGATCACTAACATTGACAAACATGCTTGAGATAGCAACGCATGCGAGGTTGACCGAGCTATGCTCTAACAATCTCCCCCTTTGTCAATTTTAGTGAAAAAACTACCAATACATATGGAATACAAAAAAGATAAACTTTAGTGGCTTTTATTCCATATTCCAATCTTCAACCGTTTGCTTGAAATCTTCGTCCTTCCAAGTGCTTCAATGATCCCAAAGGTTGTAAGTTTAGCACCATCGTTGTTGAAGATCCATAGCTACAACAATGAGAGAACTCGGTATTCTCAATCATCATTATACAGTATCATAGTATTATTATGAACATCAAAGTCCAATTGCATCACAACTTCGACAATAATACTACGGTGATATGTATTACTCCCCCTTAGTTAATACTATGTCTCAATCATGGAAACCACTCCCCCTTACACCATGATCCGAAAATCATATGTATATGTAGTGTGAACTATAATATTTATCCCCCTTTTTGTCAATAAAATTGGCAAAGGTACAAGAACGAGTTCATAATGAAATTTCCATAACAGTCTTTTCATAAACTAAAAGAGAATACATACCATCTTAATTTAGATGCAATCGTAAAGCCGAATCTAAATGAATTCATCAAGGAGTTTAAAGATATAAGATAACCCCTTTAAAATTCCACGTCCGTACTCCCCGCAAGATATTACCATTAAGCACAAGTTCAAAAGAACTCTCCCCCATTATATGTCATCCCCTAAAGGAAAACAAGAGCGACCTTAATTTCGAAGGAAAATAAGGATTTTTAATTGGACACCAAAAACCACGCGAGTGATTTCCCATATCCAACCTTCAACTAAATTAATCACAAGTAAACCTATGATTAATTCAATTGGATAACACAACTAAATCAAAACAACAAAAGTGATCAATTTAATTGTTAAGTGCTCAACATAAGTAAACCTACGGAGCTACGACCAAGTTAATCATATGGAGGTGACTAACTTAACCGTTCAAAATACTCAATATAAGGAAAACCTTACGGAAAATTAAATATACTCGACATTAGGAAGTTCTTACGGAATATACGATCATCTACTCAACATAAGGTAAAACCTCGCGGAATATATGTATACTCGAAATAAGAGAAACCTTACAGAATATATGACTAAAATGACCAATAGAACATAATTAGTAGCCGTTCATATACTCAACACAAGGACTTGTGGAATATATGAAAACTCAATTAGATTAACTATAAGAGAGCCTATAATTAATCTAACGGTAATACTAATAACCAAACTAATCACCGAAGTAATCAATTTAATTATCAAGGGATTTGCTCGACAAAAGAATAACTTTCGGAGCAAATAACTAATTAACCAAGCAAGATGATTAACTTAGTTCACATGGGCTCAACATAAGAGATTATGGAACCCCGACTAAGATTGACATAAGATATGACAACCTTAATCGTTCATGTACTCAACACAGGTGAAGCTTATGGAATACTAACTAAGCAATCAAACTAGTCGATTAAAATAGTTCTTAATTCTCAACATATATCATCTTATGGAACAACCAAAAAAGCCAACGTTAATTGACTTAGTTGTAAGGTGCTCGACATAAGACACCTAAATGGAGCCTTCACGGTAATACATAATAAAATGGATCAATTAAGACCTATACCGTGGATAACCATTCAAGGATCTATTCTATTTTCCATCGTTAAATTCATAACAACATAATAGACTTTATCCTTGTTCAAAAAAAGTTTTAATCATATTTTCCATCAAATACATGATTACATAGGCATCACTTTTGTATATGTCAAAAGTCCATTCGTTCCTTAAACCAATACGAATACCGATCATAAATGACTTTACTTTTGATAACAATATGGGACCTTCAAGATCAAGACCGTAAACATACATATCCCATCAAAATATTGCAATATATCAAACCAAGAATAAATATTGCAACCAATCATCCTCCAAATATTTTTAGAATTTAAAATCCAATAAACCTAAAAAATAACAAAGAGAATGAAGTAAAACATAGCTATGTGTAATCACAATCATCGATATTTAAAGCACTAGTTATTCTTCCAACTAATCCAAAAAGAAGACATCATAGGCATTAATAAGCTTTTCCAAGATTTCTTCAGAGAACTCCTCATTATTGAATGGATCCTTCAATTCCTCCAAATCTTTTGGAAACACTGTCAACTTCCTGAGTTCTTTTTCAAGTTTTTGCACAGTGCTCATGGAATGAGACATCATTTGTTCATAACGAGCAATATCTTCTAAGGATGCAGAAATCCGAGTTTTTAAGCTGTTTCTTTTGTAGATGAAATCTTTTACCAGGTTCCTGAAAAATTCATCACTTTGATAAGAAGATGAAAACCAGTTTAAGGAGGGATCTTTACCATTGATTATAGCCTTCACTTTCTTCAAACTTGTTGATGGAATCCCAGTACAGCGACGTACGTTAACTACAAGCAATGTGTTCCTACTCGTGCTGCATCTAGTAACAGGTGCCATAGAAAAGACCTTTTAGAGATACACCGTTCCCGAATGACAGAAACCCTGGAAAAATAAGAGATTTTGTAGTTTTAGATATATATAGAGATAAAACTAAAAAATTATCGAAAATACATTCCTTGAGCCACAAGACGTAAATCCCCATATATCTCAAGGTCATCATGGGGACGCGAACGTCTAGGGTTAGGTAGAAACAATGGGACCAAAAAGCTCCCCTTGTTTACCCCATATTGACTTTCTAAGATAAGACATATGAGCATAAATTCTCATTCTTTTGTTCCCTGAGGCGCCTATCACAAATGGCTTGTGGCAAAAAGGAGTTTGAACAGCTAAGAAACATTTCAAAGGAACAATCATTTCTTTATGCTTAAATTCTACAACTCTTGGAAATCCTTGAGACGTGAGTGTGAATGCTCTGGATATGTTTAAACATTCTTCCTTGTTACTGGATTCCAATTTAACGCTTTCATTACAAACATTGGACATGTATCGTACAGAGTTCCATTCAGCATGTCTATGAAGTTGTTCTAACTCATGCCTTATTGAGTCCTTCCAGTAGGAGTTGCTTAGAGTTATATCAAAATTTACTGGTTCTGGATTAGAATAACTTTTAATGGAAGGATGTCCTTTTGTCTTGGTTGTAGACCCTTTTTCATAAGATACACAACATGAAGGATCACCTAATACATGTAAAAATGGGCTACAACTACTATTACTACACCATTGAAGGGAAGAAGTAGGGCAAGAAGGATTGCATATACCATCAATACTTTTTTGTATAGAATTTCCTGATAGTATTGAACGAGTCTTTTGAGTAATGCAAGAACCTGCAGAATTCTTGTGGGGATTTTTTTTGTCCTCCAAACTCTTTAAAGAAGACGTACAGGGTCTATGAGAATGATTAGACGAACATTCATGAGAGATATACCTTGGGCAATAGTCTGAATGGTTCCTAGTCACATCAGTTTTCTCAACAATTGATTGTTGAATTTTATCTGAGTAATGACAAATTTTTAGAGAGGAACAACTAGTTTCTCTTAAACACAATGATAGATACCTACTGGAAATAAAATACTTAAGCATAGCGAGCTCTATGACAAGATCAGAGTGGATCCGGATTTGTTCTTCCAATCTCATTTGAAGATTAACTAGTTTATCAGACCTTTCCCTGCGGTTTGTTTTTAAACCTGGTGAGGCGTTCATTGAGACATAGTAATCCATATAGTCAGATTGCTACAAACACAGACTAGTGAGGTCTTAAACGTGTTTGCCTGCTCTGATACCAATTGAAAAAGCGGGGGTCTAACAACACCACCCAATATTTCGATTAGCAATCTGTATGGACTAACTCTGAAATACTTAACTAGAGAATCAACTAGACAGTCAGACTCAATCTAGATAAGAATTATCTCAAGGAGTTATTATCTCTTTACTTGATTTGATTTACTCAAGCTAAAACAATAGCGAGTCTAATAATCAAATACAAGGAATAACTTGGACGGTATCAAAGATCAATATCCAAGTGTTAATCAATGAAATCAACAACCACAAGATTGGATCTCCAATTGATTAAAATTCAACTCACAACCTGCATTATTTCAATTATATAAAATATAATGCGGAAAAGAAATAACACAGACACCGGAAGTTTTGTTAACGAGGAAACCACAAATGCAGAAAAACCCCGGGACCTAGTCCAGATTGAATACACACTGTATTAAGCCGCTACAGACACTAGCCTACTGCAAACTAACTTCGGAATGATCTATACTTGAACCCCTACCAATCTCCCACTGATACAAGGTATAGTTGTACTCCTACGCCTCTGATCCCAGCAGGACACTGCGAACTTGATTCCCTTTGCTGATCTCACCCACAACAAAGAGTTGTTGTAACCCAAAGCTATAGACTTGCTAATAAACAGATTTGTCTCACACAGAAAAGTCTATCGAGGAATAAATTTGTCTCCCAAAGATAAACCCTAACCTTGTTCCGTATTTTGATGTAAAATCAAGGTAACATGAACCAATTGATAATCCGGTCTTATATTCCCGAAGAACAGCCTAGACTAATCAATCACCTCAAAACAATCCTTCCTGACTACATAGGCGGTTTGTCGAGGAATCACAAACAGTGAGACGAAGATGTTTGTGACTTCTTTATCTTGCATATCGGAGAAATATCACGATCTCAAGCCAATCAAAGATTGTACTCGTACGATAGAAGATGCAAGATCAGATCACACAACTACAAGGCAGTAGTATCGGTCTGGCTTCAAAATCTCAATGAAGTCTTTAAGTCGTTAACCCGAATTTTAAGAAGAAACTGAAGGGTTAATAGAGATCGACTCTAGCGAGCGCACTATTATCACACAGACGTGTGGGGATCAAGTTTTTTCTCAAGATAGATGTCTCTTATATATAGTCTTTCAATCAGGGTTTTGCTTTAGGTACAAAGCAATCCTTATTCACCGTTAGATGAAACCTGATTTATATTCAAGCCAATATCTCTCAACCGTTAAATCGAAATACATAGCTTGTCACACACACTTTGAATACGTCTACTGGTTTCGTGAGAACCATGCCCAAACGTGTACGCATATGTTGATTCACAGTCTGCCAAAATGGTTAACCATAAGTGTGCATCTCATATTAACCAAGTTCTTCTTCACCATAACTAGTTCAAATGACTCATATGAAACTAGTTAGAGAGTGATCAATTTATATCACACAATTGAATCAAAGATGATACGATTCGATTGAATCGACTCATGAACATTATAGTCACGGGTTGCATAAAGCATTCCTTAGTAATTTAATGATTCGTGTTCAGAGCTCATCTTTAGATCATAACCTATTAAGTTCACTAACAAGTTCGCGGATTTAATTAATCGGATTGAGTTTTCTAAACTCAACAGAAATTCTCGGGCCAAGAAATTCCGCCAGTTCGCGGACTGAGTTCGTGGACTGAATTCGCGGACTGAACACGCAAACGAGTTATGGAAAAACCCAGCAGAAATTTTCGGTTCAAAAACTTCCGTCAGTTCGCGGGCTTGGCAAGCCAATTCCACAATCCTACAGATTCCACTTGCTCAAAAATGTTCAAGAACTTCGGATCAAGTATTTGGTCATGTAATCTAAACTCTACATTCCAACCATTGAAACATTCTCAGAGGACGTTATTCAGTGTGAAACACAACCTTTCTCGTCAGAGCAATTTCCAAAGACAATTGAAATGTTTTCATGACTTTCGTCACTAGGTAAAGATAAACTCGATCAAATCGACACGCTTTACCAACACACGATTTCGAGAAACAAGATAAGCATTGAATAATCAGCTCGAAATGTCAAGTGTGTATGATCTAGTCTATATATATATAGCATACGACTTACGTCTCAAGAAGTAGGATAAGAATAGATAGACTTTGTAGTGATAGATAAGTTCAAGTCTCCACATACCTTTTTGTTGATGAAGCTCTACGGTTCCTTGGTGTAGATCTTCGTCGTTGTATGATGAATCGCCATGAAGTCCTTGAGCTTACTATACTTATCCTAGTCCGAGACTTAGCTAAATAGGCTAGAAATCAAGACTTATAGTTTTGATCACTAACATTGACAAACATGCTTGAGATAGCAACGCATGCGAGGTTGACCGAGCTATGCTCTAACACTCATATCTCTTTGGATGCTTGGGACGCTGGAACGTATTTAATATCTATAGGTTATGCTTTCTTTGCTATTTTTCTTGTAAATTATATATTTTACGCGTATTTTGAGTTTTGTAGCTACTTTGGAGTCACGCGGAAGAAAAGAAGAAGAAAGCATCCTGATTTAAGCCAAAAGGGCACAATGGTCATTTCACAAAGCAAATGCTAGTGGCAGTCGATCCGATGTTAAGGGGCAACCATATTTGAAGAAGTACTAAACACAGATCAATTGAGGCTAAGGGGGCTTGAAATTGGCTAGCCTTTATCAGAAGTGACCACTGATTATGGGCACCCAGTCTGGGGGTGGATCTTATCCCTGGGGTGTACCAAATCCAATCCACCCGATAACCCTACATGAGAGACGACTACCTCTGATTCATCACATTTCCGTTTCTCTGAAATTGAGAAAGAACAGCACAACGACTGCTATTGCCAAGAGATTGAATCCGAGAGAGAACTGGATGTTGTTGAATCGAATTGAGAAAGTAGATCGAGATGAATTGATTGATAAATGAGAAACAACACAACAACAATTAATGGAATTAGGGTTCTGTTACTGCATTTGCTGTTAAAGGGGTTTGTGGAAGAAATTGCAGATTGGGTTTTGTGTGGTGCTACTGTTGAATGAGATGCTTCTAATGAGAAATTGGTATCGGTGGTGGATTTAAGGAATTGATAAGGTTCTGAGAATGGGTTTCTAAGATTCGGAAGAAGAGATCGATGGTGTTGCTGCCAAGATTCAGAGAATAAGAAATTGGAGATTAAAAGGGGTTATACTGTGGTGATGAAATTAAACCGAGTTACAGCCATGGATGATTGGAAAAATCAGTCGAGAAGATTATCTGCTAATGTTGAGATTGAGAGAATGGGCTTAGTGAAAGACTGTGTTTTTGCCATGGATTAAAAGGGTTTTCGGTTGAATCTGTGATGGCAAAGACGACAAGAAATTGAAGGGGTTTCTGCTAATTTGTGATTGTGAAGCAGGGAAGGTGAAGTTGCTGCTGTCGATTGGAAAGTGATAAAGGAAGAATGGGTTTCGTCTGGTATTGATGATGGTTGATCTGAGTTCGACGGAGAAGAGAATCGAAGGAGTAACAGAGCTACACATGGAATGGTGGTTGTATTGGATGGTTGCTGTAACTGAATTAACTTGGTAGATGTATGTATAGGATTGTCGCAGGGAGAAGAATTTGGCCTGAATTGGCCTGAGAAATGCTCAATAAACAGTCGAAATTCGGACGGTTTTCCATCACAGCGAGTTAACTCTGTAGCCGACGATGAGCCGATTCCGATGTGTTGATTATGTGTCCGACGATCGATCCAGTACTCGACTCATCTGAGTAAGACCCAGTAAGAACACTTAGACGAAGCTGACTTGGCTGAATCTCCCTTCCTTGACCCGGTTGACTAACAAAAGACCGTTAAGTCAGCAGTTAGCTTTGACGGCAGCCGACGGAATATCCTATCAGCTGAGGAGAATCTCAGATGACCGCCAGTGACTTCTGGCCGGATTCCGGCAACCCAGAATGGAATTACGGCGAGAAAAATAACTGAATTTGTGAAGAATTTTCTAGCTTTATCTATAGTCATGGGTGCGAGGAATTGGACTTGAATTTGGAAAGAGAAGATGGAGGATTTGATAAAGACTTGAACTTGGAAAAAAGACTTATAAAGGGAAAGAGATTCTATTCCTAAGAGGATTGCTAGGAACTTGAAGCTTATACATAGAGAAGTTCCCTACTTTTATCTATACACTTTACACTTATACACTTTTACACACAACACTTCTATTTTATTTATTCTTTATGTGAACTCCTTAGCATGAGTAGCTAATTTTATTGATTGAGGATGAATTCCTAGTTCTTAACATGTTTTGGGTTTTGTTTTAAATCTACTTTGAAGTTTTTCACATGATTATCGTTTGTTTTTACTAATGTGAATGTTTATATATTCATGCTTGATTGATAGGTCGTTTAGGATGCATACTAAATTGATTTGTTAATTGATCTAAAGCTAGTGAAAGTTGATAAGTAATCGTTTCTTGACTCTTTACACAAGTAGTAAACATAAGACCTTGCAGAGGGATTCCGTGGAGCAATTGTGTGTGAAAACAACGTTAGCAAGTAGACCTTGATATAAGAGTCTAACTACTAATATCCACCTAATAAGTTCATAAATCTTAATGTGTTTATTTAAATTACATCTTGAGTGATCTAATACTAGGTGGTTTGGTAAATAGAATCCAGTAGTCGAGAACTTCCGTATCCGGTGATAAAAGGGATTTAGGGGTTTAGCACTGATCTAGCTGGTTTAACAACGGTTGGTGATAATTTGTGACTAATAAGAAGTGGAAAAGAACATAACTTGAATCATTGTTTTGTAACGAAGAAGGATTCCTTGATTTAACTTCTCTTATTGATTTCGACTTATACTTTTAATCGCTTTATTTAATTTCTTTTGTTTTCAAAATCTAAAACCAAAACCCCCTTTGTGACATTATAAGACAACTAAAACCTCTTGCTTCTCGTGGGAACGAACTTAACTACCACCATATTACTTGTTAATTGAGTGGGAAAATACTCGCTAATTTGTTGTGGTTACGACACGCACCACTCTACTAGATGCCATTAAACGGATTCCTTTGCATGCTAAGTTCTTGAAGATATGTGCACTGTTAAACGTAATTTGAATGTGCAAAAGAGAGCTTTCCTTGCTGAACAGGTGAGCTCTATTATTACGCAGAAAATGCCGCCTAAATACAAGGATCCTGGTTTTCCTACGATTGCTTGCACTATAGGAGAACACAAGATTGAGCATGTTTTATTAGATTGTATCACACAAACCATGTAATATGTTACTCGGTAATTTTCTCATGATATAAGATGAACTTGGTCGAAGCGAAAGCTTACCAACACATATTTCGAGAAATATGTAAGCGAGATATACTCAGCTCGAAATTTGAAATGTGTAAAGAGAAAACTACTATATTGTAACACGACTTATGTATCAATATAGGAGATAGTAGAAATAGACTTTCCAAGTGATACATGAGTTCAAGTCTCCACATTTTTCGAAGAAATTCCATAAGCTCCCTTTAGTATTTCTTCGCCTTCAAATGATGAACGCCGTGAAAACTAAGCTCAACTACACTATCTATGTCCTAGTCCGAGACATCTATAAATAAGATAGAAATCAAGACTTATAGTGTTGATCACTAACATTGACATACATGCTTGAGATGGCAACGCATGCGAGTTCGACCGAGCAGTGCTCTAACACTAGGTACTCGGAATTTCACAATTAACAGGTACGCATACGGGTATGTATACTATAGTTCCGGACATGGATCACATATATGCAAGAACGCATATTATGTTCATATAATCCAATTATGGTTAAGTGTTCTAAACTCTATTTCAATAATTGAAACATTCTTAGAGGATGACAATAGATGTTTTCACGAACTATTAGCATCAAAGAAATTTTCAAGTTAATGAAAGAACCATTACGAAATATTCCAAGTTTATACCAAACGATTGTATCACACAAATCATGTAAGATGTTACTCGGCGATTTTCACATGATCATCTTTTGACTTTCTTCAAGAATATAAGATGAACTTGGTTGAAGCGAAAGCTTACCAACACATATTTCGAGAAATATGTAAGCGAGTTTAACGTAGCTTGAAATCTCAAATGTGCATAATCGAATACTATATAATAATACCACTTTGTCTCAATATAGGAAATTGGGTAGAAATAGACTTTCCAAGTGATAGATGAGTTTTAGTCTCCATATACCTTTTGTTGATGAAGTTCCACAAGATCTCTTTTGTTAGAGCATTGCTCAATTGAACCCACCAAGCGTTAGTATGTCAAGTTTGGTTGTCATATTTTAGTGAACCGAAACTCATGTTAAGAGTCGCTTGATTATGTACTAGAGTTAAACTTCGTATAGTTAGCTTGAAAGCATTAGGATATGAGACATTACAAGTATTGAGAAGTCTTGAAGATGTGAAGAAGCGAAGAGCTACAACGACAACAATCATCCTTCCACTTGAGGTTAGTGATTGGTTTTCGGCAAAAATTGGTTTTTGCTTTTTAGACCTTAAATTCAGATCAGAACTGGACAAATGATGGCTCATTAGAAAACTTACAGATCATTAAACAATATCACATATAAAAATAAACAAAATATTTCGGTTCATTTTAACGGAAACAAAGCGCGAACCGCTACCTACGCTTTTCGGCAAAAATTTGTTTTTGCTTTTTAGACCTTAAATTCAGATCAGAACTGGACAAATGATGGCTCATTAGAACACTTACAGATCATAGAATAGTATCACATATAAAAATCAACAAAATATTTCAGTTCATTTTAACGGAAACAAAGCGTGAACCGCTACCTACGCTTTTCGGCAAAAAATGGTTTTTGCTTTTTAGACCTTAAATTCCGGCCAGAACTGGACAAATGATGGCTCATTAGAAACCTTACAGATCATAGAACATTATCACATATACAAATCCAAAAAATATTTTGGCTCATTTTAACGGAAACAAAGCGTGAACCGCTACCTACGCTTTTCGGCAAAAATTGGTTTTTACTTTTTAGACCATAAATTCAGATCAGAACTGGACAAATGATGGCTCATTAGAAACCTTAAAGATCATAGAACAATATCACATATAAAAATCCACAAAATATTTCGGTTCATCTTGATAGAAACAAAGCGTGAACCGCTACCTACGCTTTTCGGCAAAAATTGGTTTTTGCTTTTTAGACCTTAAATTCAAGTCAGAACTGGACAAATGATGGCTCATTATAAACCTTAAAGATACTAGAACAGTATCACATATAAAAACCCAAAAAATATTTCGGTTTATTTTAACAGAAACAAAGCGTGAACCGCTACCTACGCTTTTCGGCAAAAATTGGTTTTCGCTTTTTAGACCTTAAATTCAGATCAGAACTGGACAAATGATGGCTCATTAGAAAGCTTACAGATCATATAACAATATCACATATAAAAATCCAAAAAATATTTCGGTTCATTTTAACGGAAACAAAGCGTGAACCGCTACCTACGCTTTTCGGCAAAAATTGGTTTTTGCTTTTTAGACCTTAAATTCATGTCAGAATTGGACAAATGATGGCTCATTAGAACACTTACAGATCATAGAACATTATCACATATAAAAATCAACAAAATATTTCAGTTCATTTTAACGGGAACAAAGCGTGAACCGCTACCTACGCTTTTCAGCAAAAAATGGTTTTTGCTTTTTAGACCTTAAATTCCGACCAGAACTGGACAAATGATGGCTCATTAGAAACCTTACAGATCATAGAACATTATCACATATACAAATCCAAAAAATATTTTGGCACATTTTAACGGAAACAAAGCGTGAACCGCTACCTACGCTTTTCGGCAAAAATTGGTTTTTGCTTTTTAGACCATAAATTCAGATCAGAACTGGACAAATGATGGCTCATTAGAAATCTTACAGATCATAGAACAATATCACATATAAAAATCCACAAAATATTTCGGTTCATCTTGATAGAAACAAAGCGTGAACCGCTACCTACGCTTTTCGGCAAAAATTGGTTTTTGCTTTTTAGACCTTAAATTCAAGTCAGAACTGGACAAATGATGGCTCATTATAAACCTTACAGATACTAGAACAGTATCACATATAAAAACCCAAAAAATATTTCGGTTTATTTTAACAGAAACAAAGCGTGAACCGCTACCTACGCTTTTCGGCAAAAATTGGTTTTCGCTTTTTAGACCTTAAATTCAGATCAGAACTGGACAAATGATGGCTCATTAGAAAGCTTACAGATCATATAACAATATCACATATAAAAATCAACAAAATATTTCAGTTCATTTTAACGGAAACAAAGCGTGAACCGCTACCTACGCTTTTCGGCAGAAATTGGTTTTTGCTTTTCAGAGCTTAAATTCAGGTCAGAACTTGACAAATGATGGCTTTTTAGAAAGCTTATAGATCATAGAACAATATCACATCTAAAAATCCACAAAATATTTCGGTTCATTTTAACGGAAACAAAGCGTGAACGCGACCTACGCTTTCCGGCAAAAATTGGTTTTTGCTTTTCAGACCTTAAATTCAGGTCAAAACTGGACGAATGGTGGATCATTAGAAAGCTTACAGATCATAGCACAATATCACATCTAAAAATACACAAAATATTTCGGTTCATTTTAACGGATACAAAGCGTGAACCGCTACCTACGCTTTTCAGTAAAAATTTGTTTTTGCTTTTCAGACCTTAAATTCAGGTCATAACTGGACAAATGATGGCTCATTACAAACCTTACAGATCATAACACAATATCACATATAAAAATCCACAAAATATTTCGGTTCATTTTAACGGAAACAAAGCGTGAACCGCTACCTACGCTTTTCGGCAAAAATTGGGTTTTTGCTTTTCAGACCTTAAATTCAGGTCATAACTGGACGAATGATGGCTCATTAGAAAGCTTACAGATCATAGAACAATATCACATATAAAAATCCACAAAATATTTCGATTCATTTTAACGGAAACAAAGCGTGAACCTACCTACGCTTTTCGGAAAAAATTGGTTTTTGCTTTTCAGACCTTAAATTCAGGTCAGAACTGGACGAATGATGGCTCATTAGAAAGCTCACAGATCATAGAACAATATCACATATAAAAATCAACAAAATATTTCGGTTCATTTTAACGGAAACAAAGCGTGAACCGCTACCTACGCTTTTCGGCAAAAATTGGTTTTTGCTTTTCAGACCTTAAATTCAGGTCAGAACTTGACAAATGATGGCTCGTTAGAAAGCTTACAGATCATAGAACAATATCACATATAAAAATCCAAAAAATATTTCGGTTCATTTCAACGGAAACAAAGCGTGAACCGCTACCTACACTTTTCGGCAAAAATTGGTTTTTGCTTTTCACACCTTAAATTCAGGTCAGAACTTGAAAAATGATGGCTCGTTAGAAAGCTTACAGATCATATAAAAATATCACATATAAAAATCAACAAAATATTTCAGTTTATTTTAACGGAAACAAAGCGTGAACCGCTACCTACGCTTTTCGACAATAATTGGTTTTTGCTTTTCAGACATTATATTCAGGTCAGAACTGGACAAATGATGGCTCGTTAGAAAGCTTACAGATCATAGAACAATATCACATATAAAAATCCACAAAATATTTCGGTTCATTTTAACGGAAACAAAGCCTGAACCGCTACCTACGCTTTTCGGTAAAAATTGGTTTTTGCTTTTCAGACCTTAAATTCAGGTCAAAACTGGACAAATGATGGCTCATTATAAACCTTACAGATACTAGAACAGTATCACATATAAAAACCCAAAAAATATTTCGGTTTATTTTAACGGAAACAAAGCGTGAACCGCTACCTACGCTTTTCGGCAAAAATTGGTTTTTGCTTTTTAGACCTTAAATTCAGATCAGAACTGGACAAATGATGGCTCATTAAAAAGCTTACAGATCATATAACATATAAAAATCAACAAAAAATATTTCAGTTCATTTTAACGGAAACAAAGCGTGAACCGCTACCTACGCTTTTCGGCAAAAATTGGTTTTTGTTTTTCAGACCTTAAATTCAGGTCATAACTGGACAACTGATGGCTCATTAGAACACTTACAGATCATAGAACAGTATCACATATAAAAATCCATAAAATATGTCGGTTCATTTTAACGGAAACAAAGCGTGAACCGCTACCTACGCTTTTCGGCAAAAATTGTGTTTTTGCTTTTTAGACCTTAAATTCATGTCAGAATTGGACAAATGATGGCTCATTAGAACACTTACAGATCATTAAACAATATCACATATGAAAATCAACAAAATATTTCGGTTCATTTTAACGGAAACAAAGCGCGAACCGCTACCTACGCTTTTCGGCAAAAATTGGTTTTTTCTTTTTAGACCTTAAATTCAGATCAGAACTGGACGAATGATGGCTCATTAGAACACTTACAGATCATAGAACAGTATCACATATAAAAATCAACAAAATATTTCGGTTCATTTTAACGGAAACAAAGCGTGAACCGCTACCTACGCTTTTCGGCAAAAATTGGTTTTTGCTTTTTAGACCTTAAATTCCGGCCAGAACTGGACAAATGATGGCTCATTAGAAAACTTACAGATCATATAACATTATCACATATACAAAACCAAAAAATATTTTGGCTCATTTTAACGGAAACAATGCGTGAACCGCTACCTACGCTTTTCGGCAAAAATTGGTTTTTGCTTTTTAGACCATAAATTCAGATCAGAACTGGACAAATGATGGCTCATTAGAAACCTTACAGATCATAGAAAAATATCACATATAAAAATCCACAAAATATTTCGGTTCATCTTGATAGAAACAAAGCGTGAACCGCTACCAACGCTTTTCGGCAAAAATTGGTTTTTGCTTTTCAGACCTTAAATTCAGATCAGAACTTAACAAATGATGGCTCATTAGAAAGCTTACAGATCATATAACAATATCACATATAAAAATCAACAAAAAATATTTCAGTTCATTTTAACGGAAACAAAGCGTGAACCGCTACCTACGTTTTTCGGCAAAAATTGGGTTTTTGCTTTTTAGACCTTAAATTATGTCAGAATTGGACAAATGATGGCTCATTAGAACACTTACAGATCATAGAACATTATCACATATAAAAATCCAAAAAATATTTCGGTTCATTTTAACGGAAACAAAGCGTGAACCGCTACCTACGCTTTTTGGCAAAAATTGGTTTTTGCTTTTCAGACCTTAAATTCAGGTCAGAACTTGACGAATGATGGCTCGTTAGAAAGCTTATAGATCATAGAACAATATCACATATAAAAATCCACAAAATATTTCGGTTCATTTTAACAAAAACAAAGCGTGAAACGCTACCTACGCTTTTCGGCAGAAATTGGTTTTTGCTTTTCAGACCTTAAATTCAGGTCAGAACTTGACAAATGATGGCTCTTTAGAAAGCTTATAGATCATAGAACAATATCACATCTAAAAATCCACAAAATATTTCGGTTCATTTTAACGGAAACAAAGCGTGAACCGCTACCTACGCTTTTCGGCAAAAAATGGTTTTTGCTTTTTAGACCTTAAATTCCGGCCAGAACTGGACAAATGATGGCTCATTAGAAACCTTACAGATCATAGAACATTATCACATATACAAATCCAAAAAATATTTTGGCTCATTTTAACGGAAACAAAGCGTGAACCTACGCTTTTCGGCAAAAATTGGTTTTTACTTTTTAGACCATAAATTCAGATCAGAACTGGACAAATGATGGCTCATTAGAAACCTTACAGATCATAGAACAATATCACATATAAAAATCCACAAAATATTTCGGTTCATCTTGATAGAAACAAAGCGTGAACCGCTACCTACGCTTTTCAGCAAAAATTGGTTTTCGCTTTTTAGACCTTAAATTCAAGTCAGAACTGGACAAATGATGGCTCATTATAAACCTTACAGATACTAGAACAGTATCACATATAAAAACCCAAAAAATATTTCGGTTTATTTTAACAGAAACAAAGCGTGAACCGCTACCTACGCTTTTCGGCAAAAATTGGTTTTCGCTTTTTAGACCTTAAATTCAGATCAGAACTGGACAAATGATGGCTCATTAGAAAGCTTACAGATCATATAACAATATCACATATAAAAATCAACAAAATATTTCAGTTCATTTTAACGGAAACAAAGCGTGAACCGCTACCTACGCTTTTCGGCAAAAATTGGTTTTTGGTTTTTAGACCTTAAATTCAGGTCAGAATTGGACAACTGATGGCTCATTAGAACACTTACAGATCATAGAACAGTATCACATATGAAAATCCAAAAAATATTTCGGTTTATTTTAACGGAAACAAAGCGTGAACCGCTACCTACGCTTTTCGGCAAAAATTGGGTTTTTGCTTTTTACACCTTAAATTATGTCAGAATTGGACAAATGATGGCTCATTAGAACACTTACAGATCATAGAACATTATCACATATAAAAATCCAAAAAATATTTCGGTTCATTTTAACGGAAACAAAGCGTGAACCGCTACCTACGCTTTTTGGCAAAAATTGGTTTTTGCTTTTCAGACCTTAAATTCAGGTCAGAACTTGACGAATGATGGCTCGTTAGAAAGCTTATAGATCATAGAACAATATCACATATAAAAATCCACAAAATATTTCGGTTAATTTTAAAGGAAACAAAGCGTGAACCGCTACCTACGCTTTTCGGCAGAAATTGGTTTTTGCTTTTCAGACCTTAAATTCAGGTCAGAACTTGACAAATGATGGCTCTTTAGAAAGCTTATAGATCATAGAACAATATCACATCTAAAAATCCACAAAATATTTCGGTTCATTTTAACGGAAACAAAGCGTGAACCGCTACCTACGCTTTTCGGAAAAAATTGGTTTTTGCTTTTCAGACCTTAAATTCAGGTCAGAACTGGACGAATGATGGTTCATTAGAAATCTTACAGATCATAGAACAATATCACATATAAAAATCCAAACAAAAATTCGGTTAATTTTAACGGAAACAAAGCGTGAACCGCTACCTACGGTTTTCGGCAAAAATTGGTTTTTGCTTTTCAGACCTTAAATTCAGGTCAGAACTTGACAAATGATGGCTCGTTAGAAAGCTTACAGATCATAGAACAATATCACATATAAAAATCCAAAAAATATTCCGGTTCATTTCAACGGAAACAAAGCGTGAACCGCTACCTACGCTTTTCGGCAAAAATTGGTTTTTGCTTTTCAGACCTTAAATTCAGGTCAGAACTGGACAAATGATGGCTCGTTAGAAATCTTACAGATTATAGAACAATATCACATATAAAAATCCACAAAATATTTCGGTTCATTTTAACGGAAACAAAGCGTGAACCGCTACCTACGCTTTTCGGGAAAAATTGGTTTTTGCTTTTGAGACTTTAAATTCAGGTCAGAACTTGACGAATGATGGCTCGTTAGAAAGATTACAGATCATTCAACAATATCACATATAAAAATCCACAAAATATTTCGGTTCATTTTAACGGAAACAAAGCCTGAACCGCTACCTACGCTTTTCGGCAAAAATTGGTTTTTGCTTTTCAGACCTTAAATTCAGGTCAAAACTGGACAAATGATGGCTCATTATAAACCTTACAGATACTAGAATAGTATCACATATAAAAACCCAAAAAATATTTCGGTTTATTTTAATGGAAACAAAGCGTGAACCGCTACCTACGCTTTTCGGCAGAAATTGGTTTTTACTTTTCAGACCTTAAATTCAGGTCAGAACTTGACAAATGATGGCTCTTTAGAAAGCTTATAGATTATAGAACAATATCACATCTAAAAATCCACAAAATATTTCGGTTCATTTTAACGGAAACAAAGCGTGAACCGATACCTACGCTTTTCGGAAAAAATTGGTTTTTGCTTTTCAGACCTTAAATTCAGGTCAGAACTGGACGAATGATGGTTCATTAGAAATCTTACAGATCATAGAACAATATCACATATAAAAATCCAAACAAAAATTCGGTTAATTTTAACGGAAACAAAGCGTGAACCGCTACCTACGCTTTTCGGCAAAAATTGGTTTTTGCTTTTCAGACCTTAAATTCAGGTCAGAACTGGACAAATGATGGCTCGTTAGAAATATTACAGATCATAGAACAATATCACATATAAAAATCCACAAAATATTTCGGTTCATTTTAACGGAAACAAAGCGTGAACCGCTACCTACGCTTTTCGGGAAAAATTGGTTCTTGCTTTTGAGACTTTAAATTCAGGTCAGAACTTGACGAATGATGGCTCGTTAGAAAGATTACAGATCATTCAACAATATCACATATAAAAATCCACAAAATATTTCGGTTCATTTTAACGGAAACAAAGCGTGAACCGCTACCTACGCTTTTCGGCATAAATTGGTTTTTGCTTTTCAGACCTTAAATTCAGGTCATAATTGGACAACTGATGGCTCATTAGAACACTTACAGATCATAGAACAGTATCACATATAAAAATACAAAAAATATTTCGGTTCATTTTAATGGAAACAAAGCGTGAACCGCTACCTACGCTTTTCGGCATAAATTGGTTTTTGCTTTTCAGACCTTAAATTCAGGTCAGAACTTGACAAATGATGGCTCATTAGAAATCTTATAGATCATATAACAATATCACATATAAAAATCCACAAAATATTTCAGTTTATTTTAACGGAAACAAAGCGTGAACCGCTACCTACGCTTTTCGGCAATAATTGGTTTTTGCTTTTCAGACATTATATTCAGGTCAGAACTGGACAAATGATGGCTCGTTAGAACACTTACAGATCATAGAATAGTATCACATATAAAAATCCAAAAAATATTTCGGTTCATTTTAACGGAAACAAAGCGTGAACCGCTACCTACGCTTTTCGGGAAAAATTGGTTCTTGCTTTTGAGACTTTAAATTCAGGTCAGAACTTGACGAATGATGGCTCGTTAGAAAGCTTACAGATCATAGAACAATATCACATATAAAAATCCACAAAATATTTCAGTTCATTTTAACGGAAACAAAGCGTGAACCGCTACCTACGCTTTTCGGGAAAAATTGGTTCTTGCTTTTGAGACTTTAAATTCAGGTCAGAACTTGACGAATGATGGCTCGTTAGAAAGATTACAGATCATTCAACAATATCACATATAAAAATCCACAAAATATTTCGGTTCATTTTAACGGAAACAAAGCGTGAACCGCTACCTACGCTTTTCGGCATAAATTGGTTTTTGCTTTTCAGACCTTAAATTCAGGTCATAATTGGACAACTGATGGCTCATTAGAACACTTACAGATCATAGAACAGTATCACATATAAAAATACAAAAAATATTTCGGTTCATTTTAACGGAAACAAAGCGTGAACCGCTACCTACACTTTTCGGCAAATATTGGTTTTTGCTTTTCAGACCTTAAATTCAGGTCAGAGCTGGACGAATGATGGCTCATTAGAAAGCTTACAGATCATAGAACAATATCACATATAAAAATCCACAAAATATCTCGGTTCATTTTAACGGAAACAAAGCGTGAACCGCTACCTACGCTTTTCGGCAAAAATTGGTTTTTGCTTTTCAGACCTTAAACTCAGGTCAGAACTTGACAAATGATGGCTCGTTAGAAAGCTTACAGATCATAGAAAAATATCAAATATAAAAATCCACAAAATATCTCGGTTCATTTTAACGGAAACAAAGCGTGAACCGCTACCTACGCTTTTCGGCAAAAATTGGTTTTTGCTTTTCAGACCTTAAATTCAGGTCAGAACTGGACGAATGATGGCTCGTTAGAAAGCTTACAGATCATAGAACAATATCACATATAAAAATCCACAAAATATTTTGGTTCATTTTAACGGAAACAAAGCGTGAACCGCTACCTACGCTTTTCGGCAAAAATTGGTTTTTGCTTTTCAGACCTTAAATTCAGGTCAGAATTGGACAACTGATGGCTCATTAGAACACTTACAGATCATAGAAAAGTATCACATATGAAAATCCAAAAAATATTTCGGTTCATTTTAACGGAAACAAAGCGTGAACCGCTACCTACGCTTTTCGGCAAAAATTGGGTTTTTGCTTTTTAGACCTTAAATTATGTCAGAATTGGACAAATGATGGCTCATTAGAACACTTACAGATCATAGAACATTATCACATATAAAAATACAAAAAATATTTCGGTTCATTTTAACGGAAACAAAGCGTGAACCGCTACCTACGCTTTTTGGCAAAAATTGGTTTTTGCTTTTCAGACCTTAAATTCAGGTCAGAACTTGACGAATGATGGCTCGTTAGAAATCTTATAGATCATAGAACAGTATCACATATAAAAATCCAAAAAATATTTCGGTTCATTTTAACGGAAACAAAGCGTGAACCGCTACCTACACTTTTCGGCAAATATTGGTTTTTGCTTTTCAGACCTTAAATTCAGGTCAGAACTGGACGAATGATGGTTCATTAGAAATCTTACAGATCATAGAACAATATCACATATAAAAATCCAAACAAAAATTCGGTTAATTTTAACGGAAACAAAGCGTGAACCGCTACCTACGCTTTTCGGCAAAAATTGGTTTTTGCTTTTCAGACCTTAAATTCAGGTCAGAACTGGACAAATGATGGCCCGTTAGAAATATTACAGATCATAGAACAATATCACATATAAAAATCCACAAAATATTTCGGTTCATTTTAACGGAAACAAAGCGTGAACCGCTACCTACGCTTTTCGGGAAAAATTGGTTCTTGCTTTTGAGACTTTAAATTCAGGTCAGAACTTGACGAATGATGGCTCGTTAGAAAGATTACAGATCATTCAACAATATCACATATAAAAATCCACAAAATATTTCGGTTCATTTTAACGGAAACAAAGCGTGAACCGCTACCTACGCTTTTCGGCATAAATTGGTTTTTGCTTTTCAGACCTTAAATTCAGGTCATAATTGGACAACTGATGGCTCATTAGAACACTTACAGATCATAGAACAGTATCACATATAAAAATACAAAAAATATTTCGGTTCATTTTAATGGAAACAAAGCGTGAACCGCTACCTACGCTTTTCGGCATAAATTGGTTTTTGCTTTTCAGACCTTAAATTCAGGTCAGAACTTGACAAATGATGGCTCATTAGAAATCTTATAGATCATATAACAATATCACATATAAAAATCCACAAAATATTTCAGTTTATTTTAACGGAAACAAAGCGTGAACCGCTACCTACGCTTTTCGGCAATAATTGGTTTTTGCTTTTCAGACATTATATTCAGGTCAGAACTGGACAAATGATGGCTCGTTAGAACACTTACAGATCATAGAATAGTATCACATATAAAAATCCAAAAAATATTTCGGTTCATTTTAACGGAAACAAAGCGTGAACCGCTACCTACGCTTTTCGGGAAAAATTGGTTCTTGCTTTTGAGACTTTAAATTCAGGTCAGAACTTGACGAATGATGGCTCGTTAGAAAGCTTACAGATCATAGAACAATATCACATATAAAAATCCACAAAATATTTCAGTTCATTTTAACGGAAACAAAGCGTGAACCGCTACCTACGCTTTTCGGGAAAAATTGGTTCTTGCTTTTGAGACTTTAAATTCAGGTCAGAACTTGACGAATGATGGCTCGTTAGAAAGATTACAGATCATTCAACAATATCACATATAAAAATCCACAAAATATTTCGGTTCATTTTAACGGAAACAAAGCGTGAACCGCTACCTACGCTTTTCGGCATAAATTGGTTTTTGCTTTTCAGACCTTAAATTCAGGTCATAATTGGACAACTGATGGCTCATTAGAACACTTACAGATCATAGAACAATATCACATATAAAAATACAAAAAATATTTCGGTTCATTTTAACGGAAACAAAGCGTGAACCGCTACCTACGCTTTTCGGCATAAATTGGTTTTTGCTTTTCAGACCTTAAATTCAGGTCAGAACTTGACAAATGATGGCTCTTTAGAAAGCTTATAGATCATAGAACAATATCACATCTAAAAATCCACAAAATATTTCGGTTCATTTTAATGGAAACAAAGCGTGAACCGCTACCTACGCTTTTCGGCAAAAATTGGTTTTTTCTTTTTAGACCTTAAATTCATATCAGAACTGGACAAATGATGGCTCATTAGAAATCTTATAGATCATATAACAATATCACATATAAAAATCCACAAAATATTTCAGTTTATTTTAACGGAAACAAAGCGTGAACCGTTACCTACGCTTTTCGGCAATAATTGGTTTTTGCTTTTCAGACATTATATTCAGGTCAGAACTGGACAAATGATGGCTCGTTAGAACACTTACAGATCATAGAATAGTATCACATATAAAAATCTAAAAAATATTTCGGTTCATTTTAACGGAAACAAAGCGTGAACCGCTACCTACGCTTTTCGGGAAAAATTGGTTCTTGCTTTTGAGACTTTAAATTCAGGTCAGAACTTGACGAATGATGGCTCGTTAGAAAGCTTACAGATCATAGAACAATATCACATATAAAAATCCACAAAATATTTCAGTTCATTTTAACGGAAACAAAGCGTGAACCGCTACCTACGCTTTTCGGGAAAAATTGGTTCTTGCTTTTGAGACTTTAAATTCAGGTCAGAACTTGACGAATGATGGCTCGTTAGAAAGATTACAGATCATTCAACAATATCACATATAAAAATCCACAAAATATTTCGGTTCATTTTAACGGAAACAAAGCGTGAACCGCTACCTACGCTTTTCGGCATAAATTGGTTTTTGCTTTTCAGACCTTAAATTCAGGTCATAATTGGACAACTGATGGCTCATTAGAACACTTACAGATCATAGAACAATATCACATATAAAAAT
>NW_020619603.1:20000-69367 GCF_003573695.1 Papaver somniferum | reverse complement strand
ATTGGTTTTTGCTTTTCAGACCTTAAATTCAGGTCAGAACTGGACGAATGATGGTTCATTAGAAATCTTACAGATCATAGAACAATATCACATATAAAAATCCAAACAAAAATTCGGTTAATTTTAACGGAAACAAAGCGTGAACCGCTACCTACGCTTTTCGGCAAAAATTGGTTTTTGCTTTTCAGACCTTAAATTCAGGTCAGAACTGGACAAATGATGGCCCGTTAGAAATATTACAGATCATAGAACAATATCACATATAAAAATCCACAAAATATTTCGGTTCATTTTAACGGAAACAAAGCGTGAACCGCTACCTACGCTTTTCGGGAAAAATTGGTTCTTGCTTTTGAGACTTTAAATTCAGGTCAGAACTTGACGAATGATGGCTCGTTAGAAAGATTACAGATCATTCAACAATATCACATATAAAAATCCACAAAATATTTCGGTTCATTTTAACGGAAACAAAGCGTGAACCGCTACCTACGCTTTTCGGCATAAATTGGTTTTTGCTTTTCAGACCTTAAATTCAGGTCATAATTGGACAACTGATGGCTCATTAGAACACTTACAGATCATAGAACAGTATCACATATAAAAATACAAAAAATATTTCGGTTCATTTTAACGGAAACAAAGCGTGAACCGCTACCTACGCTTTTCGGCATAAATTGGTTTTTGCTTTTCAGACCTTAAATTCAGGTCAGAACTTGACAAATGATGGCTCTTTAGAAAGCTTATAGATCATAGAACAATATCACATCTAAAAATCCACAAAATATTTCGGTTCATTTTAATGGAAACAAAGCGTGAACCGCTACCTACGCTTTTCGGCAAAAATTGGTTTTTTCTTTTTAGACCTTAAATTCATATCAGAACTGGACAAATGATGGCTCATTAGAAATCTTATAGATCATATAACAATATCACATATAAAAATCCACAAAATATTTCAGTTTATTTTAACGGAAACAAAGCGTGAACCGCTACCTACGCTTTTCGGCAATAATTGGTTTTTGCTTTTCAGACATTATATTCAGGTCAGAACTGGACAAATGATGGCTCGTTAGAACACTTACAGATCATAGAATAGTATCACATATAAAAATCCAAAAAATATTTCGGTTCATTTTAACGGAAACAAAGCGTGAACCGCTACCTACGCTTTTCGGGAAAAATTGGTTCTTGCTTTTGAGACTTTAAATTCAGGTCAGAACTTGACGAATGATGGCTCGTTAGAAAGCTTACAGATCATAGAACAATATCACATATAAAAATCCACAAAATATTTCAGTTCATTTTAACGGAAACAAAGCGTGAACCGCTACCTACGCTTTTCGGGAAAAATTGGTTCTTGCTTTTGAGACTTTAAATTCAGGTCAGAACTTGACGAATGATGGCTCGTTAGAAAGATTACAGATCATTCAACAATATCACATATAAAAATCCACAAAATATTTCGGTTCATTTTAACGGAAACAAAGCGTGAACCGCTACCTACGCTTTTCGGCATAAATTGGTTTTTGCTTTTCAGACCTTAAATTCAGGTCATAATTGGACAACTGATGGCTCATTAGAACACTTACAGATCATAGAACAATATCACATATAAAAATACAAAAAATATTTCGGTTCATTTTAACGGAAACAAAGCGTGAACCGCTACCTACGCTTTTCGGCATAAATTGGTTTTTGCTTTTCAGACCTTAAATTCAGGTCAGAACTTGACAAATGATGGCTCTTTAGAAAGCTTATAGATCATAGAACAATATCACATCTAAAAATCCACAAAATATTTCGGTTCATTTTAATGGAAACAAAGCGTGAACCGCTACCTACGCTTTTCGGCAAAAATTGGTTTTTGCTTTTCAGACCTTAAATTCAGGTCAGAACTTGACAAATGATGGCTCGTTATAAAGCTTACATATCATAGAACAATATCACATATAAAAATCCACAAAACATTTCGGTTCATTTTAACGGAAACAAAGCGTGAACCGCTACCTACGCTTTTCGGCATAAATTGGTTTTTGCTTTTCAGACCTTAAATTCAGGTCAGAACTGGACGAATGATGGCTCATTTGAAAGCTTACAGATCATAGAACAATATCACATATAAAAATCCACAAAATATTTCGGTTCATTTTAACGGAAACAAAGCGTGAACCGCACCTACGCTTTTCGGCATAAATTTGTTTTTGCTTTTCAGACCTTAAATTCAGGTCAGAACTGGACGAATGATGGCTCATTAGAAAGCTTACAGATCATATAACAATATCACATATAAAAATCCACAAAATATTTCGGTTCATTTTAACGGAAACAAAGCGTGAACCGCTACCTACGCTTTTCGGTAAAAATTGGTTTTTGCTTTTCAGACCTTAAATTCAGGTCAGAATTGGACAACTGATGGCTCATTAGAACACTTACAGATCATAGAACAGTATCACATATGAAAATCCAAAAAATATTTCGGTTCATTTTAACGGAAACAAAGCGTGAACCGCTACCTACGCTTTTCGGCAAAAATTGGGTTTTTGCTTTTTAGACCTTAAATTATGTCAGAATTGGACAAATGATGGCTCATTAGAACACTTACAGATCATAGAACATTATCACATATAAAAATCCAAAAAATATTTCGGTTCATTTTAACGGAAACAAAGCGTGAACCGCTACCTACGCTTTTCGGCAAAAATTGGGTTTTTGCTTTTTAGACCTTAAATTATGTCAGAATTGGACAAATGATGGCTCATTAGAACACTTACAGATCATAGAACATTATCACATATAAAAATACAAAAAATATTTCGGTTCATTTTAACGGAAACAAAGCGTGAACCGCTACCTACGCTTTTTGGCAAAAATTGGTTTTTGCTTTTCAGACCTTAAATTCAGGTCAGAACTTGACGAATGATGGCTCGTTAGAAAGCTTATAGATCATAGAACAGTATCACATATAAAAATCCAAAAAATATTTCGGTTCATTTTAACGGAAACAAAGCGTGAACCGCTACCTACACTTTTCGGCAAATATTGGTTTTTGCTTTTCAGACCTTAAATTCAGGTCAGAACTGGACGAATGATGGCTCATTAGAAAGCTTACAGATCATATAAAAATATCACATATAAAAATCCACAAAATATTTCGGTTCATTTTAACGGAAACAAAGCGTGAACCGCTACCTACGCTTTTCGGGAAAAATTGGTTCTTGCTTTTGAGACTTTAAATTCAGGTCAGAACTTGACGAATGATGGCTCGTTAGAAAGATTACAGATCATTCAACAATATCACATATAAAAATCCACAAAATATTTCGGTTCATTTTAACGGAAACAAAGCGTGAACCGCTACCTACGCTTTTCAGCATAAATTGGTTTTTGCTTTTCAGACCTTAAATTCAGGTCATAATTGGACAACTGATGGCTCATTAGAACACTTACAGATCATAGAACAGTATCACATATAAAAATACAAAAAATATTTCGGTTCATTTTAACGGAAACAAAGCGTGAACCGCTACCTACACTTTTCGGCAAATATTGGTTTTTGCTTTTCAGACCTTAAATTCAGGTCAGAGCTGGACGAATGATGGCTCATTAGAAAGCTTACAGATCATAGAACAATATCACATATAAAAATCCACAAAATATTTCGGTTCATTTTAACGGAAACAAAGCGTGAACCGCTACCTACGCTTTTCGGCATAAATTGGTTTTTGCTTTTCAGACCTTAAATTCGGGTCAGAACTGGACGAATGATGGTTCATTAGAAAGCTTACAGATCATAGAACAATATCACATATAAAAATCCAAACAAAAATTCGGTTAATTTTAACGGAAACAAAGCGTGAAACGCTACCTACGGTTTTCGGCAAAAATTGGTTTTTGCTTTTCAGACTTTAAATTCAGGTCAGAACTTGACAAATGATGGCTCGTTATAAAGCTTACAGATCATAGAACAATATCACATATAAAAATCCAAACAAAAATTCGGTTAATTTTAACGGAAACAAAGCGTGAACCGCTACCTACGCTTTTCGGCAAAAATTGGTTTTTGCTTTTCAGACCTTAAATTCAGGTCAGAACTTGACAAATGATGGCTCGTTAGAAAGCTTATAGATCATATAACAATATCACATATAAAAATCCAAAAAATATTCCGGTTCATTTCAACGGAAACAAAGCGTGAACCGCTACCTACGCTTTTCGGCAAAAATTGGTTTTTGCTTTTCAGACCTTAAATTCAGGTCAGAACTGGACAAATGATGGCTCGTTAGAAATCTTACAGATTATAGAACAATATCACATATAAAAATCCACAAAATATTTCGGTTCATTTTAACGGAAACAAAGCGTGAACCGCTACCTACGCTTTTCGGGAAAAATTGGTTTTTGCTTTTGAGACTTTAAATTCAGGTCAGAACTTGACGAATGATGGCTCGTTAGAAAGATTACAGATCATTCAACAATATCACATATAAAAATCCACAAAATATTTCGGTTCATTTTAACGGAAACAAAGCCTGAACCGCTACCTACGCTTTTCGGCAAAAATTGGTTTTTGCTTTTCAGACCTTAAATTCAGGTCAAAACTGGACAAATGATGGCTCATTATAAACCTTACAGATACTAGAATAGTATCACATATAAAAACCCAAAAAATATTTCGGTTTATTTTAATGGAAACAAAGCGTGAACCGCTACCTACGCTTTTCGGCAGAAATTGGTTTTTGCTTTTCAGACCTTAAATTCAGGTCAGAACTTGACAAATGATGGCTCTTTAGAAAGCTTATAGATTATAGAACAATATCACATCTAAAAATCCACAAAATATTTCGGTTCATTTTAACGGAAACAAAGCGTGAACCGATACCTACGCTTTTCGGAAAAAATTGGTTTTTGCTTTTCAGACCTTAAATTCAGGTCAGAACTGGACGAATGATGGTTCATTAGAAATCTTACAGATCATAGAACAATATCACATATAAAAATCCAAACAAAAATTCGGTTAATTTTAACGGAAACAAAGCGTGAACCGCTACCTACGCTTTTCGGCAAAAATTGGTTTTTGCTTTTCAGACCTTAAATTCAGGTCAGAACTGGACAAATGATGGCCCGTTAGAAATATTACAGATCATAGAACAATATCACATATAAAAATCCACAAAATATTTCGGTTCATTTTAACGGAAACAAAGCGTGAACCGCTACCTACGCTTTTCGGGAAAAATTGGTTCTTGCTTTTGAGACTTTAAATTCAGGTCAGAACTTGACGAATGATGGCTCGTTAGAAAGATTACAGATCATTCAACAATATCACATATAAAAATCCACAAAATATTTCGGTTCATTTTAACGGAAACAAAGCGTGAACCGCTACCTACGCTTTTCGGCATAAATTGGTTTTTGCTTTTCAGACCTTAAATTCAGGTCATAATTGGACAACTGATGGCTCATTAGAACACTTACAGATCATAGAACAGTATCACATATAAAAATACAAAAAATATTTCGGTTCATTTTAACGGAAACAAAGCGTGAACCGCTACCTACACTTTTCGGCAAATATTGGTTTTTGCTTTTCAGACCTTAAATTCAGGTCAGAGCTGGACGAATGATGGCTCATTAGAAAGCTTACAGATCATAGAACAATATCACATATAAAAATCCACAAAATATTTCGGTTCATTTTAACGGAAACAAAGCGTGAACCGCTACCTACGCTTTTCGGCATAAATTGGTTTTTGCTTTTCAGACCTTAAATTCAGGTCAGAAATTGACAAATGATGGCTCGTTAGAAAGCTTATAGATCATAGAACAATATCACATCTAAAAATCCACAAAATATTTCGGTAACGGAAACAAAGCGTGAACCGCTACCTACGCTTTTCGGCAAAAATTGGTTTTTGCTTTTCAGACCTTAAATTCAGGTCAGAACTGGACGAATGATGGTTCATTAGAAAGCTTACAGATCATAGAACAATATCACATATAAAAATCCAAAAAAAAAATTCGGTTAATTTTAACGGAAACAAAGCGTGAACCGCTACTTACGCTTTTCGACAAAAATTGGTTTTTGCTTTTCAGACCTTAAATTCAGGTCAGAACTTGACAAATGATGGCTCGTTAGAAAGCTTACAGATCATAGAACAATATCACATATAAAAATCCACAAAATATCTCGGTTCATTTTAATGGAAACAAAGCGTGAACCGCTACCTACGCTTTTCGGCAAAAATTGGTTTTTGCTTTTCAGACCTTAAATTCAGGTCAGAACTTGACAAATGATGGCTCGTTAGAAAGCTTACAGATCATAGAACAATATCACATATAAAAATCCACAAAAAAATTAGGTTCATTTTAACGGAAACAAAGCGTGAACCGCTACCTACGCTTTTCGGCAAAAATTGGTTTTTGCTTTTCAGACCTTAAATTCAGGTCAGAACTGGACGAATGATGGTTCATTAGAAAGCTTACAGATCATAGAACAATATCACATATAAAAATCCAAAAAAAAATTCGGTTAATTTTAACGGAAACAAAGCATGAACCGCTACCTACGCTTTTCGGCAAAAATTGGTTTTTGCTTTTCAGACCTTAAATTCAGGTCAGAACTGGACGAATGATGGCTCGTTAGAAAGCTTACAGATCATAGAACAATATCACATATAAAAATCCACAAAATATCTCGGTTCATTTTAACGGAAACAAAGCGTGAACCGCTACCTACGCTTTTCGGCAAAAATTGGTTTTTGCTTTTCAGACCTTAAATTCAGGTCAGAACTGGACAAATGATGGCTCATTAGAAAGCTTACAGATCATAGAACAATATCACATATAAAAATCCACAAAATATTTCGGTTCATTTTAACGGAAACAAAGCGTGAACCGCTACCTACGCTTTTCGGCAAAAATTGGTTTTTGCTTTTCAGACCTTAAATTCAGGTCAGAACTGGACGAATGATGGCTCATTAGAAAGCTTACAGATCATAGAACAATATCACATATAAAAATCCACAAAATATTTCGGTTCATTTTAACGGAAACAAAGCGTGAACCGCTACCCACGCTTTTCGGCAAAAATTGGTTTTTGCTTTTCAGACCTTAAATTCAGGTCATAACTGGACGAATGATGGCTCATTCGAAATCTTACAGATCATAGAACAATATCACATATAAAAATCCACAAAATATTTCGGTTCATTTTAACGGAAACAAAGCGTGAACCGCTACCTACGCTTTTCGGCAAAAATTGGTTTTTGCTTTTCAGACCTTAAATTTAGGTCAGAACTTGACAAATGATGGCTCGTTAGAAAGCTTACAGATCATAGAACAATATCACATATAAAAATCCACAAAATATTTCGGTTCATTTTAACGGAAACAAAGCGTGAACCGCTACCTACGCTTTTCGGAAAAAATTGATTTTTGCTTTTCAGACCTTAAATTCAGGTCAGAACTTGACAAATGATGGCTCGTTAGAAAGCTTACAGATCATAGAACAATATCACATATAAAAATCCACAAAATATTTCGGTTCATTTTAACGGAAACAAAGCGTGAACCGCTACCTACACTTTTCGGCAAATATTGGTTTTTGCTTTTCAGACCTTAAATTCAGGTCAGAGCTGGACGAATGATGGCTCATTAGAAAGCTTACAGATCATAGAACAATATCACATATAAAAATCCACAAAATATTTCGGTTCATTTTAACGGAAACAAAGCGTGAACCGCTACCTACGCTTTTCAGCAAAAATTGGTTTTTGCTTTTCAGACCTTAAATTCAGGTCAGAACTGGACGAACGATGGTTCATTAGAAAGCTTACAGATCATAGAACAATATCACATTGAACAATCCAAAAAAAAATCGGTTAATTTTAACGGAAACAAAGCGTGAACCGCTACCTACGCTTTTCGGCAAAAATTGGTTTTTGCTTTTCAGACCTTAAATTCAGGTCAGAACTGGACGAACGATGGTTCATTAGAAAGCTTACAGATCATAGAACAATATCACATATAAAAATCCAAAAAAAAATCGGTTCATTTTAACGGAAACAAAGCGTGAACCGCTACCTACTGTTTTCGACAATAATTGGTTTTTGCTTTTCAGACCTTAAATTCAGGTCAGAACTTGACAAATGATGGCTCGTTATAAATCTTACAGATCATAGAACAATATCACATATAAAAATCCACAAAATATTTCGGTTCATTTTAACGGAAACAAAGCGTGAACCGCTACCTACACTTTTCGGCAAATATTGGTTTTTGCTTTTCAGACCTTAAATTCAGGTCAGAACTGGACGAATGATGGCTCATTAGAAAGATTACAGATCATAGAACAATATCACATATAAAAATCCACAAAATATTTCGGTTCATTTTAATGGAAACAAAGCGTGAACTACCTACGCTTTTCGGCAAAAATTGGTTTTTGGTTTTCAGACCTTAAATTCAGGTCATAACTGGACGAATGATGGCTCATTAGAAAGCTTACAGATCATAGAAAAATATCACATATAAAAACCACAAAATATTTCGGTTCTTTTTAACGGAAACAAAGCGTGAACCGCTACCTACGCTTTTCGGAAAAAATTGGTTTTTGCTTTTCAGACCTTAAATTCAGGTCAGAACTGGACGAATGATGGCTCATTCGAAATCTTACAGATCATAGAACAATATCACATATAAAAATCCACAAAAGATTTCGGTTCATTTTAACGGAAACAAAGCGTGAACTACCTACGCTTTTCGGAAAAAATTGGTTTATGCTTTTCAGACCTTATATTCAGGTCAGAACTGGACGAATGATGGTTCATTAGAGAGCTTACAGATCATAGAACAATATCACATATAAAAATCCAAAAAATATTTCGGTTAATTTTAACGGAAACAAAGCGTGAACCGCTACCTACACTTTTCGGCAAATATTGGTTTTTGCTTTTCAGACCTTAAATTCAGGTCAGAACTTGACAAATGATGGCTCGTTAGAAAGCTTACAGATCATAGAACAATATCACATATAAAAATCCACAAAATATTTCGGTTCATTTTAACGGAAACAAAGCGTGAACCGCTACCTACGCTTTTCGGCAAAAAATGGTTTTTGCTTTTCAGACCTTAAATTCAGGTCAGAACTGGACGAATGATGGCTCGTTAGAAAGCTTACAGATCATTCAACAATATCATATATAAAAACCACAAAATATTTCTGTTCATTTTAACGGAAACAAAGCGTGAACCGCTACCTACGCTTTTCGGCAAAAATTGGTTTTTGCTTTTCAGACCTTAAATTCAGGTCAGAACTGGACAAATGATGGCTCGTTAGAAAGCTTACAGATCATAGAACAATATCACATATAAAAATCCACAAAATATTTCGGTTCATTTTAACGGAAACAAAGTGTGAACCGTTACCTACGCTTTTCGGCAAAAATTGGTTTTTGCTTTTCAGACCTTAAATTCAGGTCAGAACTGGACGAATGATGGCTCGTTAGAAAGCTTACAGATCATAGAACAATATCACATATAAAAATCCACAAAATATTTTGGTTCATTTTAACGGAAACAAAGCGTGAACCGCTACCTACGCTTTTCGGCAAAAATTGGTTTTTGCTTTTCAGACCTTAAATTCAGGTCAGAATTGGACAACTGATGGCTCATTAGAACACTTACAGATCATAGAAAAGTATCACATATGAAAATCCAAAAAATATTTCGGTTCATTTTAACGGAAACAAAGCGTGAACCGCTACCTACGCTTTTCGGCAAAAATTGGGTTTTTGCTTTTTAGACCTTAAATTATGTCAGAATTGGACAAATGATGGCTCATTAGAACACTTACAGATCATAGAACATTATCACATATAAAAATACAAAAAATATTTCGGTTCATTTTAACGGAAACAAAGCGTGAACCGCTACCTACGCTTTTTGGCAAAAATTGGTTTTTGCTTTTCAGACCTTAAATTCAGGTCAGAACTTGACGAATGATGGCTCGTTAGAAATCTTATAGATCATAGAACAGTATCACATATAAAAATCCAAAAAATATTTCGGTTCATTTTAACGGAAACAAAGCGTGAACCGCTACCTACACTTTTCGGCAAATATTGGTTTTTGCTTTTCAGACCTTAAATTCAGGTCAGAACTGGACGAATGATGGCTCATTAGAAAGCTTACAGATCATAGAACAATATCACATATAAAAATCCACAAAATATTTAGGTTCATTTTAACGGAAACAAAGCGTGAACCGCTACCTACGCTTTTCGGCAAAAATTGGTTTTTGCTTTTCAGACCTTAAATTCAGGTCACAACTGGACGAATGATGGTTCATTAGAAAGCTTACAGATCATAGAACAATATCACATATAAAAATCCAAAAAAAAATTCGGTTCATTTTAACGGAAACAAAGCGTGAAACGCTAACTACGCTTTTCGGCAAAAATTGGTTTTTGCTTTTCAGACTTTAAATTCAGGTCAGAACTTGACAAATGATGGCTCGTTATAAAGCTTACAGATCATAGAACAATATCACATATAAAAATCCAAACAAAAATTCGGTTAATTTTAACGGAAACAAAGCGTGAACCGCTACCTACGCTTTTCGGCAAAAATTGGTTTTTGCTTTTCAGACCTTAAATTCAGGTCAGAACTTGACAAATGATGGCTCGTTAGAAAGATTATAGATCATATAACAATATCACATATAAAAATCCACAAAATATTTCAGTTTATTTTAACGGAAACAAAGCGTGAACCGCTACGTACGCTTTTCGGCAAAAATTGGTTTTTGCTTTTCAGACTTTAAATTCAGGTCAGAACTTGACGAATGATGGCTCATTAGAACACTTACAGATCATAGAACAGTATCACATATAAAAATCCAAAAAATATTTCGGTTCATTTTAACGGAAACAAAGCGTGAACCGCGCTACCTACACTTTTCGGCAAATATTGGTTTTTGCTTTTCAGACCTTAAATTCAGGTCAGAACTGGACGAATGATGGCTCATTAGAAAGCTTACAGATCATAGAACAATATCACATATAAAAATCCACAAAATATTTCGGTTCATTTTAACGGAAACAAAGCGTGAACCGCTACCTACGCTTTTCGGCATAAATTGGTTTTTGCTTTTCAGACCTTAAATTCAGGTCATAATTGGACAACTGATGGCTCATTAGAACACTTACAGATCATAGAACAGTATCACATATAAAAATACAAAAAATATTTCGGTTCATTTTAACGGAAACAAAGCGTGAACCGCTACCTACACTTTTCGGCAAATATTGGTTTTTGCTTTTCAGACCTTAAATTCAGGTCAGAGCTGGACGAATGATGGCTCATTAGAAAGCTTACAGATCATAGAACATTATCACATACAAAAATCCACAAAATATTTCGGTTCATTTTAACGGAAACAAAGCGTGAACCGCTACCTACGCTTGTCGGCATAAATTGGTTTTTGCTATTCAGACCTTAAATTCAGGTCAGAACTGGACAAATGATGGCTCATTCGAAAGCTTACAGATCATAGAACAATATCACATATAAAAATCCACAAAAATTTGCGGTTCATTTTAACGGAAACAAAGCGTGAACCGCTACCTACGCTTTTCGGCAAAAATTGGTTTTTGCTTTTCAGACCTTAAATTCAGGTCAGAACCGGACAAATGATGGCTCGTTAGAAAGCTTACAGATCATAGAACAATATCACATATAAAAATACACAAAAAAATTCGGTTCATTTTAACGGAAACAAAGCGTGAACCGCTAACTACGCTTTTCGGCAAAAATTTGTTTTTGCTTTTCAGACCTTAAATTCAGGTCAAAACTGGACGAATGATGGCTCATTAGAAAGCTTACAGATCATAGAACATTATCACATACAAAAATCCACAAAATATTTCGGTTCATTTTAACGGAAACAAAGCGTAAACCGCTACCTACGCTTTTCGGAAAAAATTGGTTTTTGCTTTTCAGACCTTAAATTCAGGTCAGAACTGGACAAATGATGGCTCGTTAGAACACTTACAGATCATAGAACAGTATAACATATAAAAATCCACAAAATATTTCGGTTCATTTTAACGGAAACAAAGCGTGAACCGCTACCTACGCTTTTCGGCAAAAATTGGTTTTTGCTTTTCAGACCTTAAATTCAGGTCAGAACTGGAAGAATGATGGTTCATTAGAAAGCTTAAAGATCATAGAACAATATCACATATAAAAATCCAAAAAAAAATTCGGTTAATTTTACCGGAAACAAAGCGTGAACCGCTACCTACGCTTTTCGGCAAAATTTGGTTTTCGCTTTTCAGACGTAAAATTCCGGCCAAAACTGGACAAATGATGGCTCATTAGAAACCTTACAGATCATAGAACATTATCACATATAAAAATCCAAAAAATATTTCGGTTCATTTTAATGGAAACAAAGCGTGAACCGCTACCTACACTTTTCGGCAAATATTGGTTTTTGCTTTTCAGACCTTAAATTCAGGTCAGATCTGGACGAATGATGGCTCATTAGAAAGATTACAGATAATAGAACAATATCACATATAAAAATCCACAAAATATTTCGGTTCATTTTAACAGAAACAAAGCGTGAACCGCTAACTACGCTTTTCGGCAAAAATTGGTTTTTGCTTTTCAGACCTTAAATTCAGGTCAAAACTGGAAGAATGATGGTTCATTAGAAAGCTTACAGACCATAGAACAATATCACATATAAAAATCCAAAAAAAAATTCGGTTAATTTTAACGGAAACAAAGCGTGAACCGCTACCTACGCTTTTCGGCAAAAATTGGTTTTTGCTTTTCAGACCTTAAATTCAGGTCAGAACTTGACAAATGATGGCTCGTTAGAAAGCTTACAGCTCATAGAACAATATCAGATATAAAAATCCACAAAATATCTCGGTTCATTTTAACAGAAACAAAGCGTGAACCGCTACCTACGCTTTTCGGCAAAAATTGGTTTTTGCTTTTCAGACCTTAAATTCAGGTCAGAACTGGACGAATGATGGCTCATTAGAAAGCTTACAGATCATAGAACATTATCACATACAAAAATCCACAAAATATTTCGGTTCATTTTAACGGAAACAAAGCGTGAACCGCTACCTACGCTTTTCGGCAAAAATTGGTTTTTGCTTTTCAGACCTTAAATTCAGGTCAGAACTGGAAGAATGATGGTTCATTAGAAAGCTTACAGACCATAGAACAATATCACATATAAAAATCCAAAAAAAAATTCGGTTAATTTTAACGGAAACAAAGCGTGAACCGCTACCTACGCTTTTCGGCAAAAATTGGTTTTTGCTTTTCAGACCTTAAATTCAGGTCAGAACTTGACAAATGATGGCTCGTTAGAAAGCTTACAGCTCATAGAACAATATCACATATAAAAATCCACAAAATATCTCGGTTCATTTTAACAGAAACAAAGCGTGAACCGCTACCTACGCTTTTCGGCAAAAATTGGTTTTTGCTTTTCAGACCTTAAATTCAGGTCAGAACTGGACGAATGATGGTTCATTAGAAAGCTTACAGATCATAGAACAATATCACATATAAAAATCCAAAAAAAAAATTCGGTTAATTTTAACGGAAACAAAGCGTGAACCGCTACTTACGCTTTTCGACAAAAATTGGTTTTTGCTTTTCAGACCTTAAATTCAGGTCAGAACTGGACGAATGATGGCTCGTTAGAAAGCTTACAGATCATAGAACAATATCACATATAAAAATCCACAAAATATCTCGGTTCATTTTAATGGAAACAAAGCGTGAACCGCTACCTACGCTTTTCGGCAAAAATTGGTTTTTGCTTTTCAGACCTTAAATTCAGGTCAGAACTTGACAAATGATGGCTCGTTAGAAAGCTTACAGATCATAGAACAATATCACATATAAAAATCCACAAAAAAATTAGGTTCATTTTAACGGAAACAAAGCGTGAACCGCTACCTACGCTTTTCGGCAAAAATTGGTTTTTGCTTTTCAGACCTTAAATTCAGGTCAGAACTGGACGAATGATGGTTCATTAGAAAGCTTACAGATCATAGAACAATATCACATATAAAAATCCAAAAAAAAATTCGGTTAATTTTAACGGAAACAAAGCATGAACCGCTACCTACGCTTTTCGGCAAAAATTGGTTTTTGCTTTTCAGACCTTAAATTCAGGTCAGAACTGGACGAATGATGGCTCGTTAGAAAGCTTACAGATCATAGAACAATATCACATATAAAAATCCACAAAATATCTCGGTTCATTTTAACGGAAACAAAGCGTGAACCGCTACCTACGCTTTTCGGCAAAAATTGGTTTTTGCTTTTCAGACCTTAAATTCAGGTCAGAACTGGACGAATTATGGCTCATTAGAAAGCTTACAGATCATAGAACAATATCACATATAAAAATCCACAAAATATTTCGGTTCATTTTAACGGAAACAAAGCGTGAACCGCTACCTACGCTTTTCGGCAAAAAATGGGTTTTTGCTTTTTAGACCTTAAATTCAGGTCAGAATTGGACGAATGATGGCTCATTAGAACACTTACAGATCATAGAACATTACCACATATAAAAATCCACAAAATATTTCGGTTCATTTTAACGGAAACAAAGCGTGAACCGCTACCTACGCTTTTCGGCAAAAATTGGTTTTTCTTTTTTAGACCTTAAATTCATGTCAGAATTGGACAAATGATGGATCATTAGAACACTTACAGATCATAGAATATTACCACATATAAAAATCCAAAAAATATTTCGGTTTATTTTAACGGAAACAAAGCGTGAACCGCTACCTACGCTTTTCGGCAAAAATTGGTTTTTGCTTTTCAGACCTTAAATTCAGGTCAGAACTGGACGAATGATGGCTCATTAGAAAGCTTACAGATCATAGAACATTATCACATACAAAAATCCACAAAATATTTCGGTTCATTTTAACGGAAACAAAGCGTGAACCGCTACCTACGCTTTTCGGCAAAAATTGGTTTTTGCTTTTCAGACCTTAAATTCAGGTCAGAACTGGACGAATGATGGTTCATTAGAAAGCTTACAGATCATAGAAAAATATCACACATAAAAATCCAAAAAATATTTCGGTTAATTTTAACGGAAACAAAGCGTGAACCGCTACCTACGCTTTTCGGCAAAAATTGGTTTTTGCTTTTCAGACCTTAAATTCAGGTCAGAACTTGACAAATGATGGCTCGTTAGAAATCTTACAGATCATAGAACAATATCACATATAAAAATCCACAAAATATCTCGGTTCATTTTAACGGAAACAAAGCGTGAACCGCTACCTACGCTTTTCGGCAAAAATTGGTTTTTGCTTTTCAGACCTTAAATTCAGGTCAGAACTGGACGAATGATGGCTCATTCGAAATCTTACAGATCATAGAAAAATATCACATATAAAAATCCACAAAAATTTTTGGTTCATTTTAACGGAAACAAAGCGTGAACCGCTACCTACGTTTTTCGGCAAATATTGGTTTTTGCTTTTCAGACCTTAAATTCAGGTCAGAACTGAACGAATGATGGCTCGTTATAAAGCTTACAGATCATTCAACAATATCACATATAAAAATCCACAAAAAATTTCGGTTCATTTTAACGGAAACAAAGCCTGAACCGCTACCTACGCTTTTCGGCAAAAATTGGTTTTTGCTTTTCAGACCTTAAACTCAGGTCAGAACTTGACAAATGATGGCTCGTTAGAAAGCTTACAGGTCATAGAAAAATATCACATATAAAAATCCACAAAATATCTCGGTTCATTTTAACCGAAACAAAGCGTGAACCGCTACCTACGCTTTTCGGCAAAAATTGGTTTTTGCTTTTCAGAACTTAAATTCAGGTCAGAACTGGACGAATGATGGCTCATTAGAAAGCTTACATATCATAGAACAATATCACATATAAAAATCAACAAAATATATCGGTTCATTTTAACGGAAACAAAGCGTGAACCGCTACCTACGCTTTTCGGAAAAAATTGGTTTTTGCTTTTCAGACCTTAAATTCAGGTCAGAACTGGACGAATGATGGCTCATTCGAAATCTTACAGATCATAGAAAATATCACATATTAAAATCCCCAAAAATTTTGGTTCATTTGAACGGAAACAAAGCGTGAACCGCTACCTACGCTTTTCGGCAAAAATTGGTTTTTGCTTTTCAGACCTTAAATTCAGGTCAGAACTGGACAAATGATGGCTCGTTATAAAGCTTACAGATCATAGAACAATATCACATATGAAAATCCACAAAATATTTCGGTTCATTTTAATGGAAACAAAGCGTGAACCGCTACCTACGCTTTTCGACAATAATTGGTTTTTGCTTTTCAGACATTAAATTCTGGTCAGAACTGGACAAATGATGGCTCGTTAGAAAGATTACAGATCATAGAACAATATCACATATAAAAATCCACAAAATATTTCGGTTCATTTTAACGGAAACAAAGCGTGAACCGCTACCTACGCTTTTCGGCAAAAATTGGTTTTTGCTTTTCAGACCTTAAATTCAGGTCAGAACTTGACAAATGATGGCTCGTTAGAAAGCTTACAGATCATAGAACAATATCACATATAAAAATCCACAAAATATTTCGGTTCATTTTAACGGAAACAAAGCGTGGACCGCTACCTACGCTTTTTGGAAAAAATTGGTTTTTGCTTTTCAGACCTTAAATTCAGGTCAGAACTGGACGAATGATGGCTCATTCGAAATCTTACAGATCATAGAAAATATCACATATTAAAATCCCCAAAAATTTTGGTTCATTTGAACGGAAACAAAGCGTGAACCGCTACCTACGCTTTTCGGCAAAAATTGGTTTTTGCTTTTCAGACCTTAAATTCAAGTCAGAAATGGACAAATGATGGCTCGTTATAAAGCTTACAGATCATAGAAAAATATCACATATAAAAATCCACAAAATATTTCGGTTCATTTTAACGGAAACAAAGCGTGAACCGCTACCTACGCTTTTCGACAATAATTGGTTTTTGCTTTTCAGACATTAAATTCTGGTCAGAACTGGACAAATGATGGCTCGTTAGAAAGCTTACAGATCATAGAACAATATCACATATAAAAATCCACAAAATATCTCGGTTCATTTTAACGGAAACAAAGCGTGAACCGCTACCTACGCTTTTCGGCAAAAATTGGTTTTTGCTTTTCAGACCTTAAATTCAGGTCAGAACTGGACAAATGATGGCTCGTTAGAAATCTTACAGATCATAGCACAATATCACATATAAAAATCCACAAAATATTTCGTCTCATTTTAACGGAAACAAAGCGTGAACCGCTACCTACGCTTTTCGGCAAAAATTGGTTTTTGCTTTTCAGACCTTAAATTCAGGTCAGAACTGGACGAATGATGGCTCATTAGAAAGCTTACATATCATAGAACAATATCACATATAAAAATCCACAAAATATTTCGGTTCATTTTAACGGAAACAAAGCGTGAACCGCTACCTACGCTTTTCGGCAAAAATTGGTTTTTGCTTTTCAGACCTTAAATTCAGGTCAGAACTTGACAAATGATGGCTCGTTAGAAAGCTTACATATCATAGAACAATATCACATATAAAAATCCACAAAATATCTCGGTTCATTTTAACGGAAACAAAGCGTGAACCGCTACCTACGCTTTTCGGCAAAAATTGGTTTTTGCTTTTCAGACCTTAAATTCAGGTCAGAACTGGACGAATGATGGCTCGTTAGAAAGCTTACAGATCATAGAACAATATCACATATAAAAATCCACAAAATATCTCGGTTCATTTTAACGGAAACAAAGCGTGAACCGCTACCTACGCTTTTCGGCAAAAATTGGTTTTTGCTTTTCAGACCTTAAATTTAGGTCAGAACTGGACGAATGATGGTTCATTAGAAAGCTTACAGATCATAGAACAATATCACATATAAAAATCCAAAAAAAAATTCGGTTAATTTTAACGGAAACAAAGCTTGAACCGCTACCTACGCTTTTCGGCAAAAATTGGTTTTTGCTTTTCAGACCTTAAATTCAGGTCAGAACTGGACGAATGATGGCTCATTAGAAAGCTTACAGATCATAGAACATTATCACATATAAAAATCCAAAAAAAATTTCGGTTCATTTTAACGGAAACAAAGCGTGAACCGCTACCTACGCTTTTCGGCAAATATTGGTTTTTGCTTTTCAGATCTTAAATTCAGGCCAGAACTGGACGAATGATGTCTCATTAGAAAGCTTACAGATCATAGAACATTATCACATATAAAAATACAAAAAAAAATTCGGTTCATTTTAACGGAAACAAAGCGTGAACCGCTACCTACGCTTTTCGGCAAAATTTGGTTTTCGCTTTTCAGACGTAAAATTCCGGCCAAAACTGGACAAATGATGGCTCATTAGAAACCTTACAGATCATAGAACATTATCACATATAAAAATCCAAAAAATATTTCGGTTCATTTTAATGGAAACAAAGCGTGAACCGCTACCTACACTTTTCGGCAAATATTGGTTTTTGCTTTTCAGACCTTAAATTCAGGTCAGATCTGGACGAATGATGGCTCATTAGAAAAATTACAGATAATAGAACAATATCACATATAAAAATCCACAAAATATTTCGGTTCATTTTAACAGAAACAAAGCGTGAACCGCTACCTACGCTTTTCGGAAAAAATTGGTTTTTGCTTTTAAGACCTTAAATTCAGGTCAGAACTTGACAAATGATGGCTCGTTAGAAAGCTTACAGATCATAGAACAATATCACATATAAAAATCCACAAAAAAATTAGGTTCATTTTAACGGAAACAAAGCGTGAACCGCTACCTACGCTTTTCGGCAAAAATTGGTTTTTGCTTTTCAGACCTTAAATTCAGGTCAGAACTGGACGAATGATGGTTCATTAGAAAGCTTACAGATCATAGAACAATATCACATATAAAAATCCAAAAAAAAAATTCGGTTCATTTTAACGGAAACAAAGCGTGAACCGCTAACTACGCTTTTCGGCAAAAATTGGTTTTTGCTTTTCAGACCTTAAATTCAGGTCAGAACTGGACGAATGATGGCTAATTAGAAATCTTACAGATCATAGAACATTATCACATACAAAAATCCACAAAATATTTCGGTTCATTTTAACGGAAACAAAGCGTAAACCGCTGCCTACGCTTTTCGGCAAAAATTGGTTTTTGCTTTTCAGACCTTAAATTCAGGTCAGAACTGGACAAATGATGGCTCATTCGAAATCTTACAGATCATAGAAAAGCGACCTACGCTTTTCGGCAAAAATTGGTTTTTGCTTTTCAGACCTTAAATTCAGGTCAGAACTGGACAAATGATGGCTCGTTAGAACACTTACAGATCATAGAACAGTATCACATATAAAAATCCACAAAATATTTCGGTTCATTTTAACGAAAACAAAGCGTGAACCGCTACCTACGCTTTTCGGCAAAAATTGGTTTTTGCTTTTCAGACCTTAAATTCAAGTCAGAACTGGAAGAATGATGGTTCATTAGAAAGCTTACAGATCATAGAACAATATCACATATAAAAATCCAAAAAAAATTCGGTTAATTTTAACGGAAACAAAGCGTGAACCGCTACCTACGCTTTTCGGCAAAAATTGGTTTTTGCTTTTCAGACCTTAAATTCAGGTCAGAACTTGACAAATGATGGCTCGTTAGAAAGCTTACAGCTCATAGAACAATATCACATATAAAAATCCACAAAATATCTCGGTTCATTTTAACGGAAACAAAGCGTGAACCGCTACCTACGCTTTTCGGCAAAAATTGGCTTTTGCTTTTCAGACCTTAAATTCAGGTCAGAACTGGACGAATGATGGCTCGTTAGAAAGCTTACATATCATAGAACAATATCACATATAAAAATCCACAAAATATTTCGGTTCATTTTAACTGAAACAAAGCGTGAACCGCTACCTACGCTTTTCGCCAAAAATTGGTTTTTGCTTTTCAGACCTTAACTTCAGGTCAGAACTGGACAAATGATGGCTCGTTAGAAAGCTTACAGATCATAGAACAATATCACATATAAAAATACACAAAATATTTCGGTTCATTTTAACGGAAACAAAGCGTGAACCGCTAACTACGCTTTTCGGCAAAAAATGGTTTTTGCTTTTCAGACCTTAAATTCAGGTTAGCACTTGACGAATGATGGCTCATTAGAAAGCTTACAGCTCATAGAACAATATCACATATAAAAATCCACAAAATATCTCGGTTCATTTTAACGGAAACAAAGCGTGAACCGCTACCTACGCTTTTCGGCAAAAATTGGCTTTTGCTTTTCAGACCTTAAATTCAGGTCAGAACTGGACGAATGATGGCTCGTTAGAAAGCTTACATATCATAGAACAATATCACATATAAAAATCCACAAAATATTTCGGTTCATTTTAACTGAAACAAAGCGTGAACCGCTACCTACGCTTTTCGCCAAAAATTGGTTTTTGCTTTTCAGACCTTAACTTCAGGTCAGAACTGGACAAATGATGGCTCGTTAGAAAGCTTACAGATCATAGAACAATATCACATATAAAAATCCACAAAATATTTCGGTTCATTTTAACGGAAACAAAGCGTGAACCGCTAACTACGCTTTTCGGCAAAAAATGGTTTTTGCTTTTCAGACCTTAAATTCAGGTTAGCACTTGACGAATGATGGCTCATTATAAAGCTTACAGATCATAGAACAGAATCACATTTAAAAATCCACAAAATATTTCGGTTTATTTTAACGGAAACAAAGCGTGAACCGCTACCTACGCTTTTCGGCAAAAATTGGTTTTTGCTTTTCAGACCTTAAATTCAGGTCAGAACTGGACGAATGATGGCTCGTTAGAAAGCTTACAGATCATAGAACAATATGACATATAAAAATCCACAAAATATTTCGGTTCATTTTAACGGAAACAAAGCCTGAACCGCTACCTACGCTTTTCGGCAAAAATTGGTTTTTGCTTTTCTGACCTTAAATTCAGGTCAGAACTGGACGAATGATGGCTCGTTAGAAAGCTTACAGATCATTCAACAATATCACATATAAAAATCCACAAAATATTTCGGTTCATTTTAACGGAAACAAAGCCTGCACCGCTACCTACGCTTTTCGGCAAAAATTGGTTTTTGCTCTTCAGACCTTAAATTCAGGTCAGAACTGGACGAATGATGGGTCATTAGAAAGCTTACAGATCATAGAACAATATGACATATAAAAATCCACAAAATATTTCGGTTCATTTTTATGGAAACAAAGCGTGAACCGCTACCTACGCTTTTCGGCAAAAATTGGTTTTTTCTTTTCAGACCTTAAATTCAGGTCAAAACTGGACAAATGATGGCTCGTTAGAAAGCTTACAGATCATAGAACAATATCACATATAAAAATACACAAAATATTTCGGTTCATTTTAACGGAAACAAAGCCTGAACCGCTACCTATGCTTTTCGGCAAAAATTGGTTTTTGCTTTTCAGACCTTAAATTCAGGTCAGAACTGGACAAATGATGGCTCATTAGAAACATTACAGATCATAGAACAATATGACATATAAAAATCCACAAAATATTTCGGTTCATTTTAACGGAAACTAATCGTGAACCGCTACCTACGCTTTTCGACAATAATTGGTTTTTGCTTTTCAGACATTAAATTCTGGTCAGAACTGGACAAATGATGGCTCGTTAGAAAGCTTACAGATCATAGAAAAATATCACATATAAAAATCCACAAAATATTTCGGTTCATTTTAACGGAAACAAAGCCTGAACCGCTACCTACGCTTTTCGGCAAAAATTGGTTTTTGCTTTTCAGACCTTAAATTCAGGTCAGAACTGGACAAATGATGGCTCATTAGAAAGCTTACAGATCATAGAACAATATGACATATAAAAATCCACAAAATATTTCGGTTCATTTTAACGGAAACAAATCGTGAACCGCTACCTACGCTTTTCGACAATAATTGGTTTTTGCTTTTCAGACATTAAATTCTGGTCAGAACTGGACAAATGATGGCTCGTTAGAAAGCTTACATATCATAGAACAATATCACATATAAAAATCCACAAAATATTTCGGTTCATTTTAACAGAAACAAAGCGTGAACCGCTACCTACGCTTTTCGGCAAAAATTGGTTTTTGCTTTTCAGACCTTAAATTCAGGTCAGAACTTGACAAATGATGGCTCGTTAGAAAGCTTACAGATCATAGAACAATATGACATATAAAAATCCACAAAATATTTCGGTTCATTTTAACGGAAACAAAGCCTGAACCGCTACCTACGCTTTTCGGCAAAAATTGGTTTTTGCTTTTCAGACCTTAATTTCAGGTGAGAACTGGACGAATGATGGCTCATTAGAAAGCTTACAGATCATAGAACAATATGACATATAAAAATCCACAAAATATTTCGGTTCATTTTTACGGAAACAAAGCGTGGACCGCTACCTAAGCTTTTCGGTAAAAATTGGTTTTTGCTCTTCAGACCTTAAATTCAGGTCAGAACTTGACAAATGATGGCTTGTTAGAAAGCTTACAGATCATAGAACAATATCACATATAAAAATCCACAAAATATTTCGGTTCATTTTAACGGAAACAAAGCGTGAACCGCTACCTACGCTTTTCGGCAAAAATTGGTTTTTGCTTTTCAGACCTTAAATTCAGGTCAGAATTGGACAACTTATGGCTTATTAGAACACTTACAGATCATAGAACAGTATCACATATAAAAATCCACAAAATATTTCGGTTCATTTTAACGGAAACAAAGCGTGAACCGCTACCTACGCTTTTCGGCAAAAATTGGTTTTTGCTTTTCAGACCTTAAATTCAGGTCAGAACTGGACGAATGATGGCTCGTTAGAAAGCTTACAGATCATAGAACAATATCACATATAAAAATCCACAAAATATTTCGGTTCATTTTAACGGAAACAAAGCGTGAACCGCTACCTACACTTTTCGGCAAATATTGGTTTTTGCTTTTCAGACCTTAAATTCAGGTCAGAGATGGACGAATGATGGCTCATTAGAAAGCTTACATATCATAGAACAATATCACATCTAAAAATCCACAATATATTTTGGTTCATTTTAACGGAAACAAAACGTGAACCGCTACCTACGCTTTTCGGCAAAAATTGGTTTTTGCTTTTCAGACCTTAAATTCAGGTCATAACTGGACGAATGATGGCTCATTCGAAAGCTTACAGATCATAGAACAATATCACATATAAAAATCCACAAAATATTTCGGTTCATTTTAACGGAAACAAAGCGTGAACCGCTACCTACGCTTTTCGGCAAAAATTGGTTTTTGCTTTTCAGACCTTAAATTCAGGTCAGACCTTGACAAATGATGGCTCGTTAGAAAGCTTACAGATCATAGAACAATATCACATATAAAAATCCACAAAATATCTCGGTTCATTTTAACGGAAACAAAGCGTGAACCGCTACCTACGCTTTTCGGCAAAAATTGGTTTTTGCTTTTCAGACCTTAAATTCAGGTCAGAACTGGACAAATGATGGCTCGTTAGAAATCTTACAGATCATAGCACAATATCACATATAAAAATCCACAAAATATTTCGTCTCATTTTAACGGAAACAAAGCGTGAACCGCTACCTACGCTTTTCGGCAAAAATTGGTTTTTGCTTTTCAGACCTTAAATTCAGGTCAGAACTGGACGAATGATGGCTCATTAGAAAGCTTACATATCATAGAACAATATCACATATAAAAATCCACAAAATATTTCGGTTCATTTTAACGGAAACAAAGCGTGAACCGCTACCTACGCTTTTCGGCAAAAATTGGTTTTTGCTTTTCAGACCTTAAATTCAGGTCAGACCTTGACAAATGATGGCTCGTTAGAAAGCTTACAGATCATAGAACAATATCACATATAAAAATCCACAAAATATTTCGGTTCATTTTAACGGAAACAAAGCGTGAACCGCTACCTACGCTTTTCGGCAAAAATTGGTTTTTGCTTTTCAGACCTTAAATTCAGGTCATAACTGGACGAATGATGGCTCATTAGAAAGCTTACAGATCATAGAACAATATCACATATAAAAATCCACAAAATATTTCGGTTCATTTTAACGGAAACAAAGCGTGAACCGCTACCTACACTTTTCGGCAAAAATTGGTTTTTGCTTTTCAGACCTTAAATTCAGGTCAGAACTGGACGAATGATGGCTCATTAGAAAGCTTACAGATCATAGAACAATATCACATATAAAAATCCACAAAATATTTCGGTTCAATTTAACGGAAACAAAGCGTGAACCGCTACCTACGCTTTTCGGCAAAAATTGGTTTTTGCTTTTCAGACCTTATATTCAGGTCAGAACTGGACGAATGATGGTTCATTAGAAAGCTTACAGATCATAGAACAATATCACATATAAAAATCCAAAAAATATTTCGGTTAATTTTAACGGAAACAAAGCGTGAACCGCTACCTACGCTTTTCGGCAAAAATTGGTTTTTGCTTTTCAGACCTTAAATTCAGGTCAGAACTTGACAAATGATGGCTCGTTAGAAAGCTTACAGATCATAGAACAATATCACATATAAAAATCCACAAAATATTTCGGTTCATTTTAACGGAAACAAAGCGTGAACCGCTACCTACGCTTTTCGGCAAAAATAGGTTTTTGCTTTTCAGACCTTAAATTCAGGTCAGAACTTGACAAATGATGGCTCGTTAGAAATCTTACAGATCATAGAACAATATCACATATAAAAATCCACAAAATATACCTACGCTTTTCGACAATAAGTGGTTTTTGCTTTTCAGATATTAAATTCTGGTCAGAACTGGACGAATGATGGCTCGTTAGAAAGCTTACATATCATAGAACAATATCACATATAAAAATCCGCAAAATATTTCGGTTCATTTTAACGGAAACAAAGCGTGAACCGCTACCTACACTTTTCGCCAAAAATTGGTTTTTGCTTTTCAGACCTTAAATTCAGGTCAGAACTGGACAAATGATGGCTCGTTAGAAAGCTTACAGATCATAGAACAATATCACATATAAAAATCCACAAAATATCTCGGTTCATTTTAACGGAAAGAAAGCGTGAACCGCTACCTACGCTTTTCGACAATAATTGGTTTTTGCTTTTCAGATATTAAATTCTGGTCAGAACTGGACGAATGATGGCTCGTTAGAAAGCTTACATATCATAGAACAATATCACATATAAAAATCCGCAAAATATTTCGGTTCATTTTAACGGAAACAAAGCGTGAACCGCTACCTACACTTTTCGCCAAAAATTGGTTTTTGCTTTTCAGACCTTAAATTCAGGTCAGAACTGGACAAATGATGGCTCGTTAGAAAGCTTACAGATCATAGAAAAATATCACATATAAAAATCCACAAAATATTTCGGTTCATTTTAACGGAAACAAAGCGTGGACCGCTACCTACGCTTTTCGGTAAAAATTGGTTTTTGCTCTTCAGACCTTAAATTCAGGTTAGCACTTGACGAATGATGGCTCATTATAAAGCTTACAGATCATAGAACAGAATCACATTTAAAAATCCACAAAATATTTCGGTTTATTTTAACGGAAACAAAGCGTGAACCGCTACCTACGCTTTTCGGCAAAAATTGGTTTTTGCTTTTCAGATATTAAATTCTGGTCAGAACTGGACGAATGATGGCTCGTTAGAAAGCTTACATATCATAGAACAATATCACCTATAAAAATCCGCAAAATATTTCGGTTCATTTTAACGGAAACAAAGCGTGAACCGCTACCTACACTTTTCGCCAAAAATTGGTTTTTGCTTTTCAGACCTTAAATTCAGGTCAGAACTGGACAAATGATGGCTCGTTAGAAAGCTTACAGATCATAGAAAAATATCACATATAAAAATCCACAAAATATTTCGGTTCATTTTAACGGAAACAAAGCGTGAACCGCTACCTACCCTTTTCGGCAAAAAATGGTTTTTGCTTTTCAGACCTTAAATTCAGGTTAGCACTTGACGAATGATGGCTCATTATAAAGCTTACAGATCATAGAACAGAATCACATTTAAAAATCCACAAAATATTTCGGTTTATTTTAACGGAAACAAAGCGTGAACCGCTACCTACGCTTTTCGGCAAAAATTGGTTTTTGCTTTTCAGACCTTAAATTCAGGTCAGAACTGGACGAATGATGGCTCGTTAGAAAGCTTACAGATCATTCAACAATATCACATATAAAAATACACAAAATATTTCGGTTCATTTTAACGGAAACAAAGCCTGAACTGCTACCTACGCTTTTCGGCAAAAATTGGTTTTTGCTTTTCAGACCTTAAATTCAGGTCAGAACTGGACGAATGATGGCTCATTAGAAAGCTTACATATCATAGAACAATATGACATATAAAAATCCACAAAATATTTCGGTTCATTTTTACGGAAACAAAGCGTGGACAGCTACCTACGCTTTTCGACAATAATTGGTTTTTGCTTTTCAGACCTTAAATTCAGGTCAAAACTTGACAAATGATGGCTCGTTATAAAGCTTACAGATCATAGAACAATATCACATATAAAAGTCCACAAAATATTTCGGTTCATTTTAACGGAAACAAAGCGTGAACCGCTACCTACGCTTTTCGACAATAATTGGTTTTTGCTTTTCAGATATTAAATTCTGGTCAGAACTGGACGAATGATGGCTCGTTAGAAAGCTTACAGATCATAGAAAAATATCACATATAAAAATCCACAAAATATTTCGGTTCATTTTAACGGAAACAAAGCGTGGACCGCTACCTACGCTTTTCGGTAAAAATTGGTTTTTGCTCTTCAGACCTTAAATTCAGGTCAGAACTTGACAAATGATGGCTCGTTAGAAAGCTTACAGATCATAGAACAATATCACATATAAAAATCCACAAAATATTTCGGTTCATTTTAACGGAAACAAAGCGTGAACCGCTACCTACCCTTTTCGGCAAAAAATGGTTTTTGCTTTTCAGGTCTTAAATTCAGGTTAGCACTTGACGAATGATGGCTCATTATAAAGCTTACAGATCATAGAACAGAATCACATTTAAAAATCCACAAAATATTTCGGTTTATTTTAACGGAAACAAAGCGTGAACCGCTACCTACGCTTTTCGGCAAAAATTGGTTTTTGCTTTTCAGACCTTAAATTCAGGTCAGAACTGGACGAATGATGGCTCGTTAGAAAGATTACAGATCATTCAACAATATCACATATAAAAATCCACAAAATATTTCTGTTCATTTTAACGGAAACAAAGCCTGAACCGCTACCTACGCTCTTCGGCAAAAATTGGTTTTTGCTTTTCAGACCTTAAATTCAGGTCAGAACTGGACGAATGATGGCTCATTTGAAAGCTTACAGATCATAAAACGATATCACATTTAAAAATCCACAAAATATTTCGGTTCATTTTAACGGAAATAAAGCGTGGACCGCTACCTTCGCTTTTCGGCATAAATTGGTTTTTGCTTTTCAGACCTTAAATTCAGGTCAGAACTGGACAAATGATGGCTCGTTAGAAAGCTTATAGATCATAGACCAATATCACATCTAAAATTCCACAAAATATTTCGGTAACGGAAACAAAGCGTGAACCGCTACCTACGCTTTTCGGCCAAAATTGGTTTTTGTTTTTCAGACCTTAAATTCAGGTCATAACTGGACGAATGATGGCTAATTAGAAAGCTTACAGATCATAGAAAAATATCACATATAAAAATCAACAAAATATTTCGGTTCATTTTAACGGAAACAAAGCGTGAACCGCTACCTACGCTTTTCGGCAAAAATTGGTTTTTGCTTTTCAAACCTTAAATTCAGGTCAGAACTGGACGAATGATGGCTCATTAGAAATCTTACAGATCATAGAACAATATCACATATAAAAATCCACAAAATATTTCGGTTCATTTTAACGGAAACAAAGCGTGGACCGCTACCTACGCTTTTCGGTAAAAATTGGTTTTTGCTCTTCAGACCTTAAATTCAGGTTAGCACTTGACGAATGATGGCTCATTATAAAGCTTACAGATCATAGAACAGAATCACATTTAAAAATCCACAAAATATTTCGGTTTATTTTAACGGAAACAAAGCGTGAACCACTACCTACGCTTTTCGGCAAAAATTGGTTTTTGCTTTTCAGATATTAAATTCTGGTCAGAACTGGACGAATGATGGCTCGTTAGAAAGCTTACATATCATAGAACAATATCACCTATAAAAATCCGCAAAATATTTCGGTTTATTTTAACGGAAACAAAGCGTGAACCGCTACCTACACTTTTCGCCAAAAATTGGTTTTTGCTTTTCAGACCTTAAATTCAGGTCAGAACTGGACAAATGATGGCTCGTTAGAAAGCTTACAGATCATAGAAAAATATCACATATAAAAATCCACAAAATATTTCGGTTCATTTTAACGGAAACAAAGCGTGAACCGCTACCTACCCTTTTCGGCAAAAAATGGTTTTTGCTTTTCAGACCTTAAATTCAGGTTAGCACTTGACGAATGATGGCTCATTATAAAGCTTACAGATCATAGAACAGAATCACATTTAAAAATCCACAAAATATTTCGGTTTATTTTAACGGAAACAAAGCGTGAACCGCTACCTACGCTTTTCGGCAAAAATTGGTTTTTGCTTTTCAGACCTTAAATTCAGGTCAGAACTGGACGAATGATGGCTCGTTAGAAAGCTTACAGATCATTCAACAATATCACATATAAAAATACACAAAATATTTCGGTTCATTTTAACGGAAACAAAGCCTGAACTGCTACCTACGCTTTTCGGCAAAAATTGGTTTTTGCTTTTCAGACCTTAAATTCAGGTCAGAACTGGACGAATGATGGCTCATTAGAAAGCTTACATATCATAGAACAATATGACATATAAAAATCCACAAAATATTTCGGTTCATTTTTACGGAAACAAAGCGTGGACAGCTACCTACGCTTTTCGACAATAATTGGTTTTTGCTTTTCAGACCTTAAATTCAGGTCAAAACTTGACAAATGATGGCTCGTTATAAAGCTTACAGATCATAGAACAATATCACATATAAAAGTCCACAAAATATTTCGGTTCATTTTAACGGAAACAAAGCGTGAACCGCTACCTACGCTTTTCGACAATAATTGGTTTTTGCTTTTCAGATATTAAATTCTGGTCAGAACTGGACGAATGATGGCTCGTTAGAAAGCTTACAGATCATAGAAAAATATCACATATAAAAATCCACAAAATATTTCGGTTCATTTTAACGGAAACAAAGCGTGGACCGCTACCTACGCTTTTCGGTAAAAATTGGTTTTTGCTCTTCAGACCTTAAATTCAGGTCAGAACTTGACAAATGATGGCTCGTTAGAAAGCTTACAGATCATAGAACAATATCACATATAAAAATCCACAAAATATTTCGGTTCATTTTAACGGAAACAAAGCGTGAACCGCTACCTACCCTTTTCGGCAAAAAATGGTTTTTGCTTTTCAGGTCTTAAATTCAGGTTAGCACTTGACGAATGATGGCTCATTATAAAGCTTACAGATCATAGAACAGAATCACATTTAAAAATCCACAAAATATTTCGGTTTATTTTAACGGAAACAAAGCGTGAACCGCTACCTACGCTTTTCGGCAAAAATTGGTTTTTGCTTTTCAGACCTTAAATTCAGGTCAGAACTGGACGAATGATGGCTCGTTAGAAAGCTTACAGATCATTCAACAATATCACATATAAAAATCCACAAAATATTTCTGTTCATTTTAACGGAAACAAAGCCTGAACCGCTACCTACGCTCTTCGGCAAAAATTGGTTTTTGCTTTTCAGACCTTAAATTCAGGTCAGAACTGGACGAATGATGGCTCATTTGAAAGCTTACAGATCATAGAACAATATCACATATAAAAATCCACAAAATATTTCGGTTCATTTTAACGGAAATAAAGCGTGGACCGCTACCTTCGCTTTTCGGCATAAATTGGTTTTTGCTTTTCAGACCTTAAATTCAGGTCAGAACTGGACAAATGATGGATCGTTAGAAAGCTTATAGATCATAGACCAATATCACATCTAAAATTCCACAAAATATTTCGGTAACGGAAACAAAGCGTGAACCGCTACCTACGCTTTTCGGCCAAAATTGGTTTTTGCTTTTCAGACCTTAAATTCAGGTCATAACTGGACGAATGATGGCTAATTAGAAATCTTACAGATCATAGAAAAATATCACATATAAAAATCAACAAAATATTTCGGTTCATTTTAACGGAAACAAAGCGTGAACCGCTACCTACGCTTTACGGCAAAAAATGGTTTTTGCTTTTCAGACCTTAAATTCAAGTTAGAACTTCACGAATGATGGTTCATTAGAAATCTTACAGATCATAGAACAATATCACATATAAAAATCCACAAAATATTTCGGTTTATTTTAACGGAAACAAAGCGCGAACGGCTACCTACGCTTTTCGCCAAAAATTGGTTTTTGCTTTTCAGGCCTTAAATTCAGGTAAGAACTGGACAAATGATGGCTCGTTATAAAGCTTACAGATCATAGAACAATATCACATATAAAAATCCACAAAATATTTCGGTTCATTTTAACGGAAACAAAGCGTGAACCGCTACCTACGCTTTTCGGCTAAAATTGGTTTTTGCTTTTCAGACCTTAAATTCAGGTCAGAACTGGACAAATGATGGCTCATTAGAAATCTTACAGATCATAGAACAATATCACATATAAATATCCACAAAATATTTCGGTTCATTTTAACGGAAACAAAGCGTGAACCGCTACCTACGCTTTACGGCAAAAAATGGTTTTTGCTTTTCAGACCTTAAATTCAGGTTAGAACTTGACGAATGATGGCTCATTAGAAAGCTTACAGATCATAGAACAATATCACATATAAAAATCCACAAAATATTTCGGTTTATTTTAACGGAAACAAAGCGCGAACCGCTACCTACGCTTTTCGGCAAAAATTGGTTTTTGCTTTTCAGACCTTAAATTCAGGTCAGAACTGGACGAATGATGGCTCGTTAGAAAGCTTACAGATCATTCAATAATATCACATATAAAAATACACAAAATATTTCGGTTCATTTTAACGGAAACAAAGCCTGAACTGCTACCTACGCTTTTCGGCAAAAATTGGTTTTTGCTTTTCAGACCTTAAATTCAGGTCAGAACTGGACGAATGATGGCTCATTAGAAAGCTTACATATCATAGAACAATATGACATATAAAAATCCACAAAATATTTCGGTTCATTTTTACGGAAACAAAGCGTGGACAGCTACCTACGCTTTTCGGCAAAAATTGGTTTTTGCTTTTCAGACCTTAAATTCAGGTCAGAACTGGACAAATGATGGCTCGTTATAAATCTTACAGATCATAAAACAATATCACATATAAAAATCCACAAAATTTTTTGGTTCATTTTAACGGAAACAAAACGTGAACCGCTACCTACGCTTTTCGACAATAATTGGTTTTTGCTTTTCAGACCTTAAATTCAGGTCAAAACTTGACAAATGATGGCTCGTTATAAAGCTTACAGATCATAGAACAATATCACATATAAAAGTCCACAAAATATTTCGGTTCATTTTAACGGAAACAAAGCGTGAACCGCTACCTACGCTTTTCGGCAAAAATTGGTTTTTGCTTTTCAGACCTTAAATTCAGGTCAGAACTTGACAAATGATGGCTCGTTAGAAAGCTTACAGATCATAGAACAATATGACATATAAAAATCCACAAAATATTTCGGTTCATTTTAACGGAAATAAAGCGTGGACCGCTACCTTCGCTTTTCGGCATAAATTGGTTTTTGCTTTTCAGACATTAAATTCAGGTCAGAACTGGACAAATGATGGCTCGTTAGAAAGCTTATAGATCATAGACCAATATCACATCTAAAATTCCACAAAATATTTCGGTAACGGAAACAAAGCGTGAACCGCTACCTACGCTTTTCGGCCAAAATTGGTTTTTTCTTTTCAGACCTTAAATTCAGGTCATAACTGGACGAATGATGGCTAATTAGAAAGCTTACAGATCATAGAAAAATATCACATATAAAAATCAACAAAATATTTCGGTTCATTTTAACGGAAACAAAGCGTGAACCGCTACCTACGCTTTTCGGCTAAAATTGGTTTTTGCTTTTCAGACCTTAAATTCAGGTCAGAACTGGACAAATGATGGCTCATTAGAAAGCTTACAGATCATAGAACAATATCACATATAAATATCCACAAAATATTTCGGTTCATTTTAACGGAAACAAAGCGTGAACCGCTACCTACGCTTTACGGCAAAAAATGGTTTTTGCTTTTCAGACCTTAAATTCAGGTTAGAACTTGACGAATGATGGCTCATTAGAAAGCTTACAGATCATAGAACAATATCACATATAAAAATCCACAAAATATTTCGGTTTATTTTAACGGAAACAAAGCGCGAACCGCTACCTACGCTTTTCGGCAAAAATTGGTTTTTGCTTTTCAGACCTTAAATTCAGGTCAGAACTGGACGAATGATGGCTCGTTAGAAAGATTACAGATCATTCAACAATATCACATATAAAAATACACAAAATATTTCGGTTCATTTTAACGGAAACAAAGCCTGAACTGCTACCTACGCTTTTCGGCAAAAATTGGTTTTTGCTTTTCAGACCTTAAATTCAGGTCAGAACTGGACGAATGATGGCTCGTTATAAATCTTACAGATCATAAAACAATATCACATATAAAAATCCACAAAATTTTTTGGTTCATTTTAACGGAAACAAAGCGTGAACCTACCTACGCTTTTCGACAATAATTGGTTTTTGCTTTTCAGACCTTAAATTCAGGTCAAAACTTGACAAATGATGGCTCGTTATAAAGCTTACAGATCATAGAACAATATCACATATAAAAGTCCACAAAATATTTCGGTTCATTTTAACGGAAACAAAGCGTGAACCGCTACCTACGCTTTTCGGCAAAAATTGGTTTTTGCTTTTCAGACCTTAAATTCAGGTCATAACTTGACAAATGATGGCTCGTTAGAAAGCTTACAGATCATAGAACAATATGACATTTAAAAATCCACAAAATTTTTCGGTTCATTTTAACGGAAATAAAGCGTGGACCGCTACCTTCGCTTTTCGGCATAAATTGGTTTTTGCTTTTCAGACCTTAAATTCAGGTCAGAACTGGACAAATGATGGCTCGTTAGAAAGCTTATAGATCATAGACCAATATCACATCTAAAATTCCACAAAATATTTCGGTAACGCAAACAAAGCGTGAACCGCTACCTACGCTTTTCGGCCAAAATTGGTTTTTGCTTTTCAGACCTTAAATTCAGGTCATAACTGGACGAATGATGGCTAATTAGAAAGCTTACAGATCATAGAAAAATATCACATATAAAAATCAACAAAATATTTCGGTTCATTTTAACGGAAACAAAGCGTGAACCGCTACCTACGCTTTTCGGCTAAAATTGGTTTTTGCTTTTCAGACCTTAAATTCAGGTCAGAACTGGACAAATGATGGCTCATTAGAAAGCTTACAGATCATAGAACAATATCACATATAAATATCCACAAAATATTTCGGTTCATTTTAACGGAAACAAAGCGTGAACCGCTACCTACGCTTTACGGCAAAAAATGGTTTTTGCTTTTCAGACCTTAAATTCAGGTTAGAACTTGACGAATGATGGTTCATTAGAAAGCTTACAGATCATAGAACAATATCACATATAAAAATCCACAAAATATTTCGGTTTATTTTAACGGAAACAAAGCGCGAACGGCTACCTACGCTTTTCGCCAAAAATTGGTTTTTGCTTTTCAGACCTTAAATTCAGGTAAGAACTGGACAAATGATGGCTCGTTATAAAGCTTACAGATCATAGAACAATATCACATATAAAAATCCACAAAATATTTCGGTTCATTTTAACGGAAACAAAGCGTGAACCGCTACCTACGCTTTTCGGCTAAAATTGGTTTTTGCTTTTCAGACCTTAAATTCAGGTCAGAACTGGACAAATGATGGCTCATTAGAAATCTTACAGATCATAGAACAATATCACATATAAATATCCACAAAATATTTCGGTTCATTTTAACGGAAACAAAGCGTGAACCGCGACCTACGCTTTACGGCAAAAAATGGTTTTTGCTTTTCAGACCTTAAATTCAGGTTAGAACTTGACGAATGATGGCTCATTAGAAAGCTTACAGATCATAGAACAATATCACATATAAAAATCCACAAAATATTTCGGTTTATTTTAACGGAAACAAAGCGCGAACCGCTACCTACGCTTTTCGGCAAAAATTGGTTTTTGCTTTTCAGACCTTAAATTCAGGTCAGAACTGGACGAATGATGGCTCGTTAGAAAGCTTACAGATCATTCAACAATATCACATATAAAAATACACAAAATATTTCGGTTCATTTTAACGGAAACAAAGCCTGAACTGCTACCTACGCTTTTCGGCAAAAATTGGTTTTTGCTTTTCAGACCTTAAATTCAGGTCAGAACTGGACGAATGATGGCTCATTAGAAAGCTTACATATCATAGAACAATATGACATATAAAAATCCACAAAATATTTCGGTTCATTTTTACGGAAACAAAGCGTGGACAGCTACCTACGCTTTTCGACAATAATTGGTTTTTGCTTTTCAGACCTTAAATTCAGGTCAAAACTTGACAAATGATGGCTCGTTATAAAGCTTACAGATCATAGAACAATATCACATATAAAAGTCCACAAAATATTTCGGTTCATTTTAACGGAAACAAAGCGTGAACCGCTACCTACGCTTTTCGGCAAAAATTGGTTTTTGCTTTTCAGACCTTAAATTCAGGTCAGAACTTGACAAATGATGGCTCGTTAGAAAGCTTACAGATCATAGAACAATATGACATATAAAAATCCACAAAATATTTCGGTTCATTTTAACGGAAACAAAGCGTGAACCGTTACCTACGCTTTTCGACAATAATTGGTTTTTGCTTTTCAGACATTAAATTCTGGTCAGAACTGGACAAATGATGGCTCGTTAGAAAGCTTACATATCATAGAACAATATCACATATAAAAATCCACAAAATATTTCGGTTCATTTTAACGGAAACAAAGCGTGAACCGCTACCTACGCTTTTCGGCAAAAATTGGTTTTTGCTTTTCAGACCTTAAATTCAGGTCAGAACTGGACGTATGATGGCTCGTTAGAAAGCTTACAGATCATTCAACAATATCACATATAAAAATCCACAAAATATTTCTGTTCATTTTAACGGAAACAAAGCCTGAACCGCTACCTACGCTCTTCGGCAAAAATTGGTTTTTGCTTTTCAGACCTTAAATTCAGGTCAGAACTGGACGAATGATGGCTCATTTGAAAGCTTATAGATCATAGAACAATATCACATATAAAAATCCACAAAATATTTCGGTTCATTTTAACGGAAATAAAGCTCGGACCGCTACCTTCGCTTTTCGACATAAATTGGTTTTTGCTTTTCAGACCTTAAATTCAGGTCAGAACTGGACAAATGATGGCTCGTTAGAAAGCTTATAGATCATAGACCAATATCACATCTAAAAATCCACAAAATATTTCGGTAACGGAAACAAAGCGTGAACCGCTACCTACGCTTTTCGGCCAAAATTGGTTTTTGCTTTTCAGACCTTAAATTCAGGTCATAACTGGACGAATGATGGCTAATTAGAAAGCTTACAGATCATAGAAAAATATCACATATAAAAATCAACAAAATATTTCGGTTCATTTTAACGGAAATAAAGCTCGGACCGCTACCTTCGCTTTTCGACATAAATTGGTTTTTGCTTTTCAGACATTCAATTCTGGTCAGAACTGGACAAATGATGGCTCGTTAGAAAGCTTACATATCATAGAACAATATCACATATAAAAATACACAAAATATTTCGGTTCATTTTAACGGAAACAAAGCGTGAACCGCTACCTACGCTTTTCGGCAAAAATTGGTTTTTGCTTTTCAGACCTTAAATTCAGGTCAGAACTGGACAAATGATGGCTCATTATAAACCTTACAGATACTAGAACACTATCACATATAAAAACCCAAAAAATATTTCGGTTTATTTTAACGGAAACAAAGCGTGAACCGCTACCTACGCTTTTCGACAATAATTGGTTTTTGCTTTTCAGACATTCAATTCTGGTCAGAACTGGACAAATGATGGCTCGTTAGAAAGCTTACATATCATAGAACAATATCACATATAAAAATCCACAAAATATTTCGGTTCATTTTAACGGAAACAAAGCGTGAACCGCTACCTACGCTTTTCGGCAAAAATTGGTTTTTGCTTTTCAGACCTTAAATTCAGGTCAGAACTGGAAAAATGATGGCTCATTAGAAAGCTTACAGATCATAGAACAATATTACATATAAAAATCCACAAAATATTTCGGTTCATTTTAACGGAAACAAAGCGTGAACCGCTACCTACGCTTTTCGACAATAATTGGTTTTTTCTTTTCAGACATTAAATTCTGGTCAGAACTGGACAAATGATGGCTCGTTAGAAAGCTTACATATCATAGAACAATATCAAATATAAAAATCCACAAAATATTTCGGTTCATTTTAACGGAAACAAAGCGTGAACCGCTACCTACGCTTTTCGGCAAAAATTGGTTTTTGCTTTTCAGACCTTAAATTCAGGTCAGAACTTGACAAATGATGGCTCGTTAGAAAGCTTACAGATCATAGAACAATATGACATATAAAAATCCACAAAATATTTCGGTTCATCTTAACGGAAACAAAGCCTGAACCGCTACCTACGCTTTTCGGCAAAAATTGGTTTTTGCTTTTCAGACCTTAAATTCAAGTCAGAACTGGACGAATGATGGCTCATTAGAAAGCTTACAGATCATAGAACAATATGACATATAAAAATCCACAAAATATTTCGGTTCATTTTTACGGAAACAAAGCGTGGACAAATGATGGCTCGTTATAAATCTTACAGATCATAAAACAATATCACATATAAAAATCCACAAAATTTTTTGGTTCATTTTAACGGAAACAAAGCGTGAACCGCTACCTACGCTTTTCGGCAAAAATTGGTTTTTGCTTTTCAGACCTTAAATTCAGGTCAGAACTTGACAAATGATGGCTCGTTAGAAAGCTTACAGATCATAGAACAATATGACATATAAAAATCCACAAAATATTTCGGTTCATTTTTACGGAAACAAAGCGTGGACAAATGATGGCTCGTTATAAATCTTACAGATCATAAAACAATATCACATATAAAAATCCACAAAATTTTTTGGTTCATTTTAACGGAAACAAAGCGTGAACCGCTACCTACGCTTTTCGGCAAAAATTGGTTTTTGCTTTTCAGACCTTAAATTCAGGTCAGAACTGAACGAATGATGGCTCATTAGAAATCTTACAGATCATAGAACAATATGACATATAAAAATCCACAAAATATTTCGGTTCATTTTAACGGAAACAAAGCCTGAACCGCTACCTACGCTTTTCGGCAAAAATTGGTTTTTGCTTTTCAGACCTTAAATTCAGGTCAGAACTTGACAAATGATGGCTCGTTAGAAAGCTTACAGATCATAGAACAATATGACATATAAAAATCCACAAAATATTTCGGTTCATTTTAACGGAAACAAAGCCTGAACCGCTACCTACGCTTTTCGGCAAAAATTGGTTTTTGCTTTTCAGACCTTAAATTCAGGTGAGAACTGGACGAATGATGGCTCATTAGAAAGCTTACAGATCATAGAACAATATGACATATAAAAATCCACAAAATATTTCGGTTCATTTTTACGGAAACAAAGCGTGGACCGCTACCTACGCTTTTCGGCAAAAATTGGTTTTTGCTTTTCAGACCTTAAATTCAGGTCAGAACTGGACAAATGATGGCTCGTTATAAATCTTACAGATCATAGAACAATATCACATATAAAAATCCACAAAAATTTTTGGTTCATTTTAACGGAAACAAAGCGTGAACCGCTACCTACGCTTTTCGGCAAAAATTGGTTTTTGCTTTTCAGACCTTAAATTCAGGTCAGAACTGGACGAATGATGGCTCATTAGAAAGCTTACAGATCATAGAACAATATGACATATAAAAATCCACAAAATATTTCGGTTCATTTTTACGGAAACAAAGCGTGGACCGCTACCTACGCTTTTCGGCAAAAATTGGTTTTTGCTTTTCAGACCTTAAATTCAGGTCAGAACTTGACAAATGATGGCTCGTTAGAAAGCTTACAGATCATAGAACAATATCACATATAAAAATCCAAAAAATATTTCGGTTCATTTTAACGGAAACAAAGCGTGAACCGCGCCACCTACGCTTTTCGGCAAAAATTGGTTTTTGCTTTTCAGACCTTAAATTCAGGTCAGAACTTGACAAATGATGGCTCGTTAGAAAGCTTACAGATCATAGAAAAATATCACATATAAAAATCCACAAAATATTTCGGTTCATTTTAACGGAAACAAAGCGTGAACCGCTACCTACGCTTTTCGGCAAAAATTGGTTTTTGCTTTTCAGACCTTAAATTCAGGTAAGAACTGGACGAATGATGGCTCGTTAGAAAGCTTACAGATCATAGAAAAATATCACATATAAAAATCAACAAAATATTTCGGTTCATTTTAACGGAAACAAAGCGTGAACCGCTACCTACGCTTTTCGGCAAAAATTGGTTTTTGCTTTTCAGACCTTAAATTCAGGTCAGAACTTGACAAATGATGGCTCGTTAGAAAGCTTACAGATCATAGAACAATATCACATATAAAAATCCACAAAATATCTCGGTCCATTTTAACGGAAACAAAGCGTGGACCGCTACCTACGCTTTTCGGCAAAAATGGTTTTTGCTTTTCAGACCTCAAATTCAGATCAGAACTGGACGAATGATGGCTCGTTAGAAATCTTACAGATCATTAAACAATATCACATATAAAAATCCACAAAATATTTCTGTTCATTTTAACGGAAACAAAGCGTGAACCGCTACCTACGCTTTTCGGTAAAAATTGGTTTTTGCTCTTCAGACCTTAAATTCAGGTCAGAACTTGACAAATGATGGCTCGTTAGAAAGCTTACATATCATAGAACAATATCACATATAAAAATCCACAAAATATTTCGGTTCATTTTAACGGAAACAAAGCGTGAACCGCTACCTACGCTTTTCGCCAAAAATTGGTTTTTGCTTTTCAGACCTTAAATTCAGGTCAGAACTGGACAAATGATGGCTCGTTAGAAATCTTACAGACCATAGAACAATATCACATATAAAAATCCACAAAATATTTCGGTTCATTTTAACGGAAACAAAGCGTGGACCGCTACCTACGCTTTTCGGTAAAAATTGGTTTTTGCTCTTCAGACCTTAAATTCAGGTCAGACCTTGACAAATGATGGCTCGTTAGAAATCTTACAGATCATAGAACAATATCACATATAAAAATCCACAAAATATTTCGGTTCATTTTAACGGAAACAAAGCGTGAACCGCTACCTACGCTTTTCGGCAAAAATTGGTTTTTGCTTTTCAGACCTTAAATTCAGGTCAGAACTGGACGTATGATGGCTCGTTAGAAAGCTTACAGATCATTCAACAATATCACATATAAAAATCCACAAAATATTTCTGTTCATTTTAACGGAAACAAAGCCTGAACCGCTACCTACGCTCTTCGGCAAAAATTGGTTTTTGCTTTTCAGACCTTAAATTCAGGTCAGAACTGGACGAATGATGGCTCATTTGAAAGCTTATAGATCATAGAACAATATCACATATAAAAATCCACAAAATATTTCGGTTCATTTTAACGGAAATAAAGCTCGGACCGCTACCTTCGCTTTTCGACATAAATTGGTTTTTGCTTTTCAGACCTTAAATTCAGGTCAGAACTGGACAAATGATGGCTCGTTAGAAAGCTTATAGATCATAGACCAATATCACATCTAAAAATCCACAAAATATTTCGGTAACGGAAACAAAGCGTGAACCGCTACCTACGCTTTTCGGCCAAAATTGGTTTTTGCTTTTCAGACCTTAAATTCAGGTCATAACTGGACGAATGATGGCTAATTAGAAAGCTTACAGATCATAGAAAAATATCACATATAAAAATCAACAAAATATTTCGGTTCATTTTAACGGAAACAAAGCGTGAACCGCTACCTACGCTTTTCGGCTAAAATTGGTTTTTGCTTTTCAGACCTTAAATTCAGGTCAGAACTGGACAAATGATGGCTCATTAGAAAGCTTACAGATCATAGAACAATATCACATATAAATATCCACAAAATATTTCGGTTCATTTTAACGGAAACAAAGCCTGAACCGCAACCTACGCTTTTCGGCAAAAATTGGTTTTTGTTTTTCAGACCTTAAATTCAGGTCAGAACTGGACGAATGATGGCTCGTTAGAAAGCTTACAGATCATAGAACAATATGACATATAAAAATCCACAAAATATTTCGGTTCATTTTTACGGAAACAAAGCGTGGACCGCTACCTACGCTTTTCGGCAAAAATTGGTTTTTGCTTTTCAGACCTTAAATTCAGGTCAGAACTGGACAAATGATGGCTCGTTATAAATCTTACAGATCATAGAACAATATCACATATAAAAATCCACAAAATATTTCGGTTCATTTTAACGGAAACAAAGCCTGAACCGCTACCTACGCTTTTCGGCAAAAATTGGTTTTTGCTTTTCAGACCTTAAATTCAGGTCAGAACTGGACGAATGATGGCTCATTAGAAAGCTTACAGATCATAGAACAATTTCACATTTAAAAATCCACAAAATATTTCGGTTCATTTTAACGGAAACAAAGCGTAAACCGCTACCTACGCTTTTCGGCAAAAATTGGTTTTTGCTTTTCAGACCTTAAATTCAGGTCAGAAATGGACGAATGATGGCTCATTAGAAAGCTTACAAATCATAGAAAAATTTCACATTTAAAAATTCACAAAATATTTCGGTTCATTTTAACGGAAACAAAGCGTGAACCGCTACCTACGCTTTTCGACAAATATTGGTTTTTGCTTTTCAGACCTTAAATTCAGGTCAGAACTGGACGAATGATGGCTCATTAGAAAGCTTACAGATCATAGAACAATTTCACATTTAAAAATCCACAAAATATTTCGGTTCATTTTAACGGAAACAAAGCGTGGACCGCTACCTACGCTTTTCGGCATAAATTGGTTTTTGGTTTTCAGACCTTAAATTCAGGTCAGAACTGGACAAATGATGGCTCGTTAGAAAGCTTATAGATCATAGACCAATATCACATCTAAAAATCCACAAAATATTTCGGTAACGGAAACAAAGCGTGAACCGCTACCTACGCTTTTCGGAAAAAAATGATTTTTGCTTTTCAGACCTTAAATTCAGGTCATAACTGGACGAATGATGGTTCATTAGAAAGCTTACAGATCATAGAAAAATATCACATATAAAAATCAACAAAATACTTCGGTTCATTTTAACGGAAACAAAGCGTGAACCGCTCGCTACCTACGCTTTTCGGCAAAAATTGGTTTTTGCTTTTCAGACCTTAAATTCAGGTCAGAACTTGACAAATGATGGCTCGTTAGAAAGCTTACAGATCATAGAACAATATCACATATAAAAATCCACAAAATATCTCGGTTCATTTTAACGGAAACAAAGCGTGAACCGCGCTACCTACGCTTTTCGACAATAATTGGTTTTTGCTTTTCAGATATTAAATTCTGGTCAGAACTGGACGAATGATGGCTCGTTAGAAAGCTTACATATCATAGAACAATATCACATAAAAATCCACAAAATATTTCGGTTCATTTTAACGGAAACAAAGCGTGAACCGCTACCTACGCTTTTCGGCAAAAATTGGTTTTTGCTTTTCAGACCTTAAATTCAGGTAAGAACTGGACAAATGATGGCTCGTTAGAAAGCTTACAGATCATAGAAAAATATCACATATAAAAATCCACAAAATATTTCGGTTCATTTTAACGGAAACAAAGCGTGGACCGCTACCTACGCTTTTCGGTAAAAATTGGTTTTTGCTCTTCAGACCTTAAATTCAGGTCAGAACTTGACAAATGATGGCTCGTTAGAAAGCTTACATATCATAGAACAATATCACATATAAAAATCCACAAAATATTTCGGTTCATTTTAACGGAAACAAAGCGTGAACCGCTACCTACGCTTTTCGGCAAAAAATGGTTTTTGCTTTTCAGACCTTAAATTCAGGTTAGCACTTGACGAATGATGGCTCATTATAAAGCTTACAGATCATAGAACAGAATCACATTTAAAAATCCACAAAATATTTCGGTTTATTTTAACGGAAACAAAGCGTGAACCGCTACCTACGCTTTTCGGCAAAAATTGGTTTTTGCTTTTCAGACCTTAAATTCAGGTCAGCACTTGACGTATGATGGCTCGTTAGAAAGCTTACAGATCATTCAACAATATCACATATAAAAATCCACAAAATATTTCTGTTCATTTTAACGGAAACAAAGCCTGAACCGCTACCTACGCTCTTCGGCAAAAATTGGTTTTTGCTTTTCAGACCTTAAATTCAGGTCAGAACTGGACGAATGATGGCTCATTTGAAAGCTTATAGATCATAGAACAATATCACATATAAAAATCCACAAAATATTTCGGTTCATTTTAACGGAAATAAAGCTCGGACCGCTACCTTCGCTTTTCGACATAAATTGGTTTTTGCTTTTCAGACCTTAAATTCAGGTCAGAACTGGACAAATGATGGCTCGTTAGAAAGCTTATAGATCATAGACCAATATCACATCTAAAAATCCACAAAATATTTCGGTAACGGAAACAAAGCGTGAACCGCTACCTACGCTTTTCGGCCAAAATTGGTTTTTGCTTTTCAGACCTTAAATTCAGGTCATAACTGGACGAATGATGGCTAATTAAAAAGCTTACAGATCATAGAAAAATATCACATATAAAAATCAACAAAATATTTCGGTTCATTTTAACGGAAACAAAGCGTGAACCGCTACCTACGCTTTTCGGCAAAAATTGGTTTTTGCTTTTCAAACCTTAAATTCAGGTCAGAACTGGACGAATGATGGCTCATTAGAAAGCTTACAGATCATAGAACAATATCACATATAAAAATACACAAAATATATCGGTTCATTTTAAAGGAAACAAAGCGTGAACCGCTACCTACGCTTTTCGCCAAAAATTGGTTTTTGCTTTTCAGACCTTAAATTCAGGTCAGAACTGGACGAATGATGGATCGTTAGAAAGCTTACAGATCATAGAAAAATATCACATATAAAAATCCACAAAATATTTCGGTTCATTTTAACGGAAACAAAGCGTGGACCGCTACCTACGCTTTTCGGTAAAAATTGGTTTTGCTCTTCAGACCTTAAATTCAGGTCAGAACTTGACAAATGATGGCTCGTTAGAAAGCTTACAGATCATAGAACAATATCACATATAAAAATCCACAAAATATTTCGGTTCATTTTAACGGAAACAAAGCGTGGACCGCTAACTACGCTTTTCGGCAAAAAATGGTTTTTGCTTTTCAGACCTTAAATTCAGGTTAGCACTTGACGAATGATGGCTCATTATAAAGCTTACAGATCATATAACAGAATCACATTTAAAAATCCACAAAATATTTCGGTTTATTTTAACGGAAACAAAGCGTGAACCGCTACCTACGGTTTTCGGCAAAAATTGGTTTTTGCTTTTCAGACCTTAAATTCAGGTCAGAACTGGACGAATGATGGCTCGTTAGAAGTTTACAGATCATTCAACAATATCACATATAAATATCCACAAAATATTTATGTTCATTTTAACGGAAACAAAGCCTGAACCGCTACCTACGCTCTTCGGCAAAAATTGGTTTTTGCTTTTCAGACCTTAAATTCAGGTCAGAACTTGACAAATGATGGCTCGTTAGAAAGCTTATAGATCATAGACCAATATCACATCTAAATATCCACAAAATATTTCGGTTCATTTTAACGGAAACAAAGCCTGAACCGCTACCTACGCTTTTCGGCAAAAATTGGTTTTTGCTTTTCAGACCTTAAATTCAGGTCAGAACTGGACGAAAGATGGCTCATTAGAAAGCTTACAGATCATAGAACAATATGACATATAAAAATCCACAAAATATTTCGGTTCATTTTTACGGAAACAAAGCGTGGACCGCTACCTACGCTTTTCGGCAAAAATTGGTTTTTGCTTTTCAGACCTTAAATTCAGGTCAGAACTGGACAAATGATGGCTCGTTATAAATCTTACAGATCATAAAACAATATCACATATAAAAATCCACAAAATTTTTTGGTTCATTTTAACGGAAACAAAGCGTGAACCGCTACCTACGCTTTTCGGCAAAAATTGGTTTTTTCTTTTCAGACCTTAAATTCAGGTCAAAACTGGACAAATGATGGCTCGTTATAAAGCTTACAGATCATAGAACAATATCACATATAAAAATCCACAAAATATTTCGGTTCATTTTAACGGAAACAAAGCGTGAACCGCTACCTACGCTTTTCGACAATAATTGGTTTTTGCTTTTCAGACATTAAATTCTGGTCAGAACTGGACAAATGATGGCTCTTTAGAAAGCTTACAGATCATAGAACAATATCACATATAAAAATCCACAAAATATTTCGGTTCATTTTAACGGAAACAAAGCGTGAACCGCTACCTACGCTTTTCGGCAAAAATTGGTTTTTGCTTTTCAGACCTTAAATTCAGGTCAGAACTGGACAAATGATGGCTCATTATAAACCTTACAGATCATAGAACAATATCACATATAAAAATCCACAAAATATTTCGGTTCATTTTAACGGAAACAAAGCCTGAACCGCTACCTACGCCTTTTCAGACCTTAAATTCAGGTCAGAACTGGACGAATGATGGCTCATTAGAAAGCTTACAGATCATAGAACAATATGACATATAAAAATCCACAAAATATTTCGGTTCATTTTTACGGAAACAATGCGTGGACCGCTACCTACGCTTTTCAGCAAAAATTGGTTTTTGCTTTTCAGACCTTAAATTCAGGTCAGAACTGGACAAATGATGGCTCGTTATAAATCTTACAGATCATAAAACAATATCACATATAAAAATCCACAAAATTTTTTGGTTCATTTTAACGGAAACAAAGCGTGAACCGCTACCTACGCTTTTCGGCAAAAATTGGTTTTTGCTTTTCAGACCTTAAATTCAGGTCAGAACTGGACGAATGATGGCTCGTTAGAAAGCTTACAGATCATTCAACAATATCACATATAAAAATCCACAAAATATTTCGGTTCATTTTAACGGAAACAAAGCCTGAACCGCTACCTACGCTTTTCGGCAAAAAATGGTTTTTGCTTTTCAGACCTTAAATTCAGGTCAGAACTGGACGAATGATGGCTCCTTAGAAAGCTTACAGATCATAGAACAATATGACATATAAAAATCCACAAAATATTTCGGTTCATTTTTACGGAAACAAAGCGTGGACCGCTACCTACGCTTTTCGGCAAAAATTGGTTTTTGCTTTTCAGACCTTAAATTCAGGTCAGAACTGGACAAATGATGGCTCGTTATAAATCTTACAGATCATAGAACAATATCACATATAAAAATCCACAAAATATTTCGGTTCATTTTAACGGAAACAAAGCCTGAACCGCTACCTACGCTTTTCGGCAAAAATTGGTTTTTGCTTTTCAGACCTTAAATTCAGGTCAGAACTGGACGAATGATGGCTCATTAGAAAGCTTACAGATCATAGAACAAAATGACATATAAAAATCCACAAAATATTTCGGTTCATTTTTACGGAAACAATGCGTGGACCGCTACCTACGCTTTTCGGCAAAAATTGGTTTTTGCTTTTCAGACCTTAAATTCAGGTCAGAACTGGACAAATGATGGCTCGTTATAAATCTTACAGATCATAAAACAATATCACATATAAAAATCCACAAAATTTTTTGGTTCATTTTAACGGAAACAAAGCGTGAACCGCTACCTACGCTTTTCGGCAAAAATTGGTTTTTGCTTTTCAGACCTTAAATTCAGGTAAGAACTGGACAAATGATGGCTCGTTATAAAGCTTACAGATCATAGAACAATATCACATATAAAAATCCACAAAATATTTCGGTTCATTTTAACGGAAACAAAGCGTGAACCGCCGCTACCTACGTTTTTCGACAATAATTGGTTTTTGCTTTTCAGACATTAAATTCTGGTCAGAACTGGACAAATGATGGCTCGTTAGAAAGCTTACAGATCATAGAACAATATGACATATAAAAATCCACAAAATATTTCGGTTCATTTTTACGGAAACAAAGCGTGGACCGCTACCTACGCATTTCGGCAAAAACTGGTTTTTGCTTTTCAGACCTTAAATTCAGGTCAGAACTGGACAAATGATGGCTCGTTATAAATCTTACAGATCATAAAACAATATCACATATAAAAATCCACAAAATATTTCGGTTCATTTAGCGGAAACAAAGCGTGAACCGCTACCTACGCTTTTCGGCAAAAATTGGTTTTTGCTTTTCAGACCTTAAATTCAGGTCAGAACTTGACAAATGATGGCTCGTTCGAAAGCTTATAGATCATAGAACAATATGACATATAAAAATCCACAAAATTTTTGGGTTCATTTTAACGGAAACAAAGCGTGAACCGCTACCAATGCTTTTCGACAATAATTGGTTTTTGCTTTTCAGACATTAAATTCTGGTCAGAACTGGACAAATGATGACTCGTTAGAAAGCTTACATATCATAGAAAAATATCACATATAAAAATCCACAAAATATTTCGGTTCATATTAACGGAAACAAAGCGTGAACCGCTACCTACGCTTTTCGGCAAAAATTGGTTTTTGCTTTTAAGACCTTAAATTCAGGTCAGAACTGGACAAATAATGGCTCGTTATAAATCTTACAGATCATAAAACAATATCACATATAAAAATCCACAAAATTTTTTGGTTCATTTTAACGGAAACAAAGCCTGAACCGCTACCTACGCTTTTCGGCAAAAACTGGTTTTTGCTTTTCAGACCTTAAATTCAGGTAAGAACTGGACAAATGATGGCTCGTTAGAAAGATTACAGATCATTCAACAATATGACATATAAAAATCCACAAAATATTTCGGCTCATTTTAACGGAAACAAAGCCTGAACCGCTACCTACGCTTTACGGCAAAAAATGGTTTTTGCTTTTCAAACCTTAAATTCAGGTTAGAACTTGACGAATGATAGCTCATTAGAAAGCTTACAGATCATAGAACAATATCACATATAAAAATCCACAAAATATTTCGGTTCATTTTTACGGAAACAAAGCGTGGACCGCTACCTACGCTTTTCGGTAAAAATTGGTTTTTGCTTTTCAGACCTTAAATTCAGGTCAGAACTGGACAAATGATGGCTCGTTATAAATCTTACAGATCATAAAACAATATCACATATAAAAATCCACAAAATTTTTTGGTTCATTTTAACGGAAACAAAGCCTGAACCGCTACCTACGCTTTTCGGCAAAAACTGGTTTTTGCTTTTCAGACCTTAAATTCAGGTCAAAACTGGACAAATGATGGCTCGTTATAAAGCTTACAGATCATAGAACAATATCACATATAAAAATCCACAAAATATTTCGGTTCATTTTAACGGAAACAAAGCGTGAACCGCTACCTACGCTTTTCGACAATAATTGGTTTTTGCTTTTCAGACATTAAATTCTGGTCAGAACTGGACGAATGATGGCTCGTTAGAAAGCTTACATATCATAGAACAATATCACATATAAAAATCCACAAAATATTTCGGTTCATTTTAACGGAAACAAAGCGTGAACCGCTACCTACGCTTTTCGGCAAAAATTGGTTTTTGCTTTTCAGACCTTAAATTCAGGTCAGAACTGGAAAAATGATGGCTCATTAGAAAGCTTACAGATCATAGAACAATATGACATATAAAAATCCACAAAATATTTCGGTTCATTTTAACGGAAACAAAGCGTGAACCGCTACCTACGCTTTTCGACAATAATTGGTTTTTGCTTTTCAGACATTAAATTCAGGTCAGAACTGGACAAATGATGGCTCGTTAGAAAGCTTACAGATCATAGAACAATATCACATATAAAAATCCACAAAATATTTCGGTTCATTTTAACGGAAACAAAGCGTGAACCGCTACCTACGCTTTTCGGCTAAAATTGGTTTTTGCTTTTCAGACCTTAAATTCAGGTCAGAACTGGACAAATGATGGCTCATTATAAACCTTACAGATCATAGAACAATATCACATATAAAAATCCACAAAATATTTCGGTTCATTTTAACGGAAACAAAGCCTGAACCGCTACCTACGCCTTTTCAGACCTTAAATTCAGGTCAGAACTGGACGAATGATGGCTCATTAGAAAGCTTACAGATCATAGAACAATATGACATATAAAAATCCACAAAATATTTCGGTTCATTTTTACGGAAACAATGCGTGGACCGCTACCTACGCTTTTCAGCAAAAATTGGTTTTTGCTTTTCAGACCTTAAATTCAGGTCAGAACTGGACAAATGATGGCTCGTTATAAATCTTACAGATCATAAAACAATATCACATATAAAAATCCACAAAATTTTTTGGTTCATTTTAACGGAAACAAAGCGTGAACCGCTACCTACGCTTTTCGGCAAAAATTGGTTTTTTCTTTTCAGACCTTAAATTCAGGTCAAAACTGGACAAATGATGGCTCGTTATAAAGCTTACATATCATAGAACAATATCACATATAAAAATCCACAAAATATTTCGGTTCATTTTAACGGAAACAAAGCCTGAACCGCTACCTACGCCTTTTCAGACCTTAAATTCAGGTCAGAACTGGACGAATGATGGCTCATTAGAAAGCTTACAGATCATAGAACAATATGACATATAAAAATCCACAAAATATTTCGGTTCATTTTTACGGAAACAATGCGTGGACCGCTACCTACGCTTTTCGGCAAAAATTGGTTTTTGCTTTTCAGACCTTAAATTCAGGTCAGAACTGGACAAATGATGGCTC
>NW_020619603.1:0-17500 GCF_003573695.1 Papaver somniferum | reverse complement strand
ATTCAGGTCAAAACTGGACAAATGATGGCTCGTTATAAAGCTTACAGATCATAGAACAATATCACATATAAAAATCCACAAAATATTTCGGTTCATTTTAACGGAAACAAAGCGTGAACCGCTACCTACGCTTTTCGGTAAAAATTGGTTTTTGCTTTTCAGACCTTAAATTCAGGTCAGAACTGGACAAATGATGGCTCGTTAGAAAGCTTACAGATCATAGAACATTATCACATATAAAAATCCACAAAATATTTCGGTTTATTTTAACGGAAACAAAGCGTGAACCGCTACCTACGCTTTTCGGCAAAAATTGGTTTTTGCTTTTCAGACCTTAAATTCAGGTCAGAACTGGACAAATGATGGCTCATTATAAACCTTACAGATACTAGAACATTATCACATATAAAAACCCAAAAAATATTTCGGTTCATTTTAACGGAAACAAAGCGTGAACCGCTACCTACGTTTTCCGACAATAATTGGTTTTTGCTTTTCAGACATTAAATTCTGGTCAGAACTGGACAAATGATGGCTCGTTAGAAATCTTACAGATCATAGAACTATATCACATATAAAAATCCACAAAATATTTCGGTTCATTTTAACGGAAACAAAGCGTGAACCGCTACCTACGCTTTTCGGCTAAAATTTATTTTTGCTTTTCAGACCTTAAATTCAGGTCAGAACTGGACAAATGATGGCTCATTAGAAAGCTTACAGATCACAGAACAATATCACATATAAATATCCACAAAATATTTCGGTTCATTTTAACGGAAACAAAGCCTGAACCGCAACCTACGCTTTTCGGCAAAAATTGGTTTTTGTTTTTCATACCTTAAATTCAGGTCAGAACTGGACGAATGATGGCTCGTTAGAAAGCTTACAGATCATAGAACAATATGACATATAAAAATCCACAAAATATTTCGGTTCATTTTTACGGAAACAAAGCGTGGACCGCTACCTACGCTTTTCGGCAAAAATTGGTTTTTGCTTTTCAGACCTTAAATTCAGGTCAGAACTGGACAAATGATGGCTCGTTATAAATATTACAGATCATAAAACAATATCACATATAAAAATCCACAAAATTTTTTGGTTCATTTTAACGGAAACAAAGCGTGAACCGCTACCTACGCTTTTCGGCAAAAATTTGTTTTTTCTTTTCAGACCTTAAATTCAGGTAAGAACTGGACAAATGATGGCTCGTTATAAAGCTTACAGATCATAAAACAATATCACATATAAAAATCCACAAAATATTTCGGTTCATTTTAACGGAAACAAAGCGTGAACCGCTACCTACGCTTTTGGACAATAATTGGTTTTTGCTTTTCAGACATTAAATTCAGGTCAGAACTGGACAAATGATGGCTCGTTAGAAAGCTTACAGATCATAGAAAAATATCACATATAAAAATCCACAAAATATTTCGGTTCATTTTAACGGAAACAAAGCGTGAACCGCTACCTACGCTTTTCGGCTAAAATTGGTTTTTGCTTTTCAGACCTTAAATTCAGGTCAGAACTGGACAAATGATGGCTCATTATAAACCTTACAGATCATAGAACAATATCACATATAAAAATCCACAAAATATTTCGGTTCATTTTAACGGAAACAAAGCCTGAACCGCTACCTACGCCTTTTCAGACCTTAAATTCAGGTCAGAACTGGACGAATGATGGCTCATTAGAAAGCTTACAGATCATAGAACAATATGACATATAAAAATCCACAAAAATTTCGGTTCATTTTTACGGAAACAATGCGTGGACCGCTACCTACGCTTTTCGGCAAAAATTGGTTTTTGCTTTTCAGACCTTAAATTCAGGTCAGAACTGGACAAATGATGGCTCGTTATAAATCTTACAGATCATAAAACAATATCACATATAAAAATCCACAAAATTTTTTGGTTCATTTTAACGGAAACAAAGCGTGAACCGCTACCTACGCTTTTCGGCAAAAATTGGTTTTTTCTTTTCAGACCTTAAATTCAGGTCAAAACTGGACAAATGATGGCTCGTTATAAAGCTTACAGATCATAGAACAATATCACATATAAAAATCCACAAAATATTTCGGTTCATTTTAACGGAAACAAAGCGTGAACCGCTACCTACGCTTTTCGACAATAATTGGTTTTTGCTTTTCAGACATTAAATTCTGGTCAGAACTGGACGAATGATGGCTCGTTAGAAAGCTTACATATCATAGAACAATATCACATATAAAAATCCACAAAATATTTCGGTTCATTTTAACGGAAACAAAGCGTGAACCGCTACCTACGCTTTTCGGCAAAAATTGGTTTTTGCTTTTCAGACCTTAAATTCAGGTCAGACCTTGACAAATGATGGCTCGTTAGAAAGCTTACAGATCATAGAACAATATCACATATAAAAATCCACAAAATATTTCGGTTCATTTTAACGGAAACAAAGCGTGAACCGCTACCTACGCTTTTCGGCAAAAATTGGTTTTTGCTTTTCAGACCTTAAATTCAGGTCAGAACTGGACAAATGATGGCTCATTATAAACATTACAGATACTAGAACATTATCACATATAAAAACCCAAAAAATATTTCGGTTCATTTTAACGGAAACAAAGCGTGAACCGCTACCTACGTTTTTCGACAATAATTGGTTTTTGCTTTTCAGACATTAAATTCTGGTCAGAACTGAACAAATGATGGCTCGTTAGAAATCTTACAGATCATAGAACAATATCACATATAAAAATCCACAAAATATTTCGGTTCATTTTAACGGAAACAAAGCGTGAACCGCTACCTACGCTTTTCGGCTAAAATTGGTTTTTGCTTTTCAGACCTTAAATTCAGGTCAGAACTGGACAAATGATGGCTCATTAGAAAGCTTACAAATCATAGAACAATATCACATATAAATATCCACAAAATATTTCGGTTCATTTTAACGGAAACAAAGCGTGAACCGCTACCTACGCTTTACGGCAAAAAATGGTTTTTGCTTTTCAAACCTTAAATTCAGGTTAGAACTTGACGAATGATAGCTCATTAGAAAGCTTACAGATCATAGAACAATATCACATATAAAAATCCACAAAATATTTCGGTTTATTTTAACGGAAACAAAGCGTGAACCGTTACCTACGCTTTTCGGCAAAAATTGGTTTTTGCTTTTCAGACCTTAAATTCAGGTCAGAACTGGACGAATGATGGCTCGTTAGAAAGCTTACAGATCATTCAACAATATAACATATAAAAATCCACAAAATATTTCGGTTCATTTTAACGGAAACAAAGCCTGAACCGCTACCTACGCTTTTCGGCAAAAACTGGTTTTTTCTTTTCAGACCTTAAATTCAGGTCAGAACTGGACGAATGATGACTCATTAGAAAGCTTACAGATCATAGAACAAAATGACATATAAAAATCCACAAAATATTTCGGTTCATTTTAACGGAAACAAAGCGTGAACCGCTACCTACGCTTTTCGACAATAATTGGTTTTTGCTTTTCAGACATTAAATTCAGGTCAGAACTGGACAAATGATGGCTCGTTAGAAAGCTTACAGATCATAGAACAATATCACATATAAAAATCCACAAAATATTTCGGTTCATTTTAACGGAAACAAAGCGTGAACCGTTACCTACGCTTTTCGGCAAAAATTGGTTTTTGCTTTTCAGACCTTAAATTCAGGTCAGAACTGGACGAATGATGGCTCGTTAGAAAGCTTACAGATCATTCAACAATATCACATATAAAAATCCACAAAATATTTCGGTTCATTTTAACGGAAACAAAGCCTGAACCGCTACCTACGCCTTTTCAGACCTTAAATTCAGGTCAGAACTGGACGAATGATGGCTCATTAGAAAGCTTACAGATCATAGAACAATATGACATATAAAAATCCACAAAATATTTCGGTTCATTTTTACGGAAACAATGCGTGGACCGCTACCTACGCTTTTCGGCAAAAATTGGTTTTTGCTTTTCAGACCTTAAATTCAGGTCAGAACTGGACAAATGATGGATCGTTATAAATCTTACAGATCATAAAACAATATCACATATAAAAATCCACAAAATTTTTTGGTTCATTTTAATGGAAACAAAGCGTGTACCGCTACCTACGCTTTTCGGCAAAAATTGGTTTTTTCTTTTCAGACCTTAAATTCAGGTCAAAACTGGACAAATGATGGCTCGTTATAAAGCTTACATATCATAGAACAATATCACATATAAAATCCACAAAATATTTCGGTTCATTTTAACGGAAACAAAGCGTGAACCGCTACCTACGCTTTTCGACAATAATTGGTTTTTGCTTTTCAGACATTAAATTCTGGTCAGAACTGGACAAATGATGGCTCGTTAGAAAGCTTACAGATCATAGAACAATATCACATATAAAAATCCACAAAATATTTCGGTTCATTTTAACGGAAACAAAGCGTGAACCGCGTTACCTACGCTTTTCGGCAAAAATTGGTTTTTGCTTTTCAGACCTTAAATTCAGGTCAGAACTGGACGAATGATGGCTCATTTGAAAGATTACAGATCATAGAACAATATCACATACAAAAATCCACAAAATATTTCGGTTCATTTTAACGGAAACAAAGCGTGAACTGCTACCTACGCTTTTCGGCATTAATTGGTTTTTGCTTTTCAAACCTTAAATTCAGGTCAGAACTTGACAAATGATGGCTCGTTATAAAGATTACAGATCATAGAACAATATCACATATAAAAATCCACAAAATATTTCGATTAATTTTAACGGAAACAAAGCGTGAACCGCTACCTACGCTTTTCGGCAAAAATTGGTTTTTGCTTTTCAGACCTTAAATTCAGGTCAGAACTGGACGAATGATGGTTCATTAGAAAGCTTACAGATCATAGAACAATATCACATATAAAAATCCAAAAAATATTTAGGTTAATTTTAACGGAAACAAAGCGTGAACCGCTACCTACGCTTTTCGGCAAAAATTGGTTTTTGCTTTCCAGACCTTAAATTCAGATCAGAACTGGACAAATGATGACTCATTAGAAAGCTTACAGATCATATAACAATATCACATATAAAAATCCAAAAAATATTTCGGTTCATTTTAACGGAAACAAAGCGTGAACAGCGGCCTACGCTTTTCGGCAAAAATTGGTTTTTGCTTTTCAGACCTTAAATTCAGGTCAGAACTTGACAAATGATGGCTCGTTAGAAAGATTACAGATCATAGAACAATATCACATATAAAAATCCACAAAATATCTCGGTTCATTTTAACGGAAACAAAGCGTGAACCGCTACCTACGCTTTTCGGCAATAATTGGTTTTTGCTTTTCAGACATTAAATTCTGGTCAGAACTTGACGAATGATGGCTCGTTAGAAAGCTTACAGATCATAGAACAATATCACATATAAAAATCCACAAAATATCTCGGTTCATTTTAACGGAAACAAAGCGTGAACCGCGCTACCTACGCTTTACGGCAAAAAATGGTTTTTGCTTTTCAGACCTTAAATTCAGGTTAGAACTTGACGAATGATGGCTCATTAGAAAGCTTACAGATCATAGAACAATATCACATATAAAAATCCACAAAATATTTCGGTTTATTTTAACGGAAACAAAGCGTGAACCGTTACCTACGCTTTTCGGCAAAAATTGGTTTTTGCTTTTCAGACCTTAAATTCAAGTCAGAACTGGACGAATGATGGCTCGTTAGAAAGCTTACAGATCACTCAACAATATCACATATAAAAATCCACAAAATATTTCGGTTCATTTTAACGGAAACAAAGCCTGAACCGCTACCTATGCCTTTTCAGACCTTAAATTCAGGTCAGAACTGGACGAATGATGGCTCATTAGAAAGCTTACAGATCATAGAACAATATGACATATAAAAATCCACAAAATATTTCGGTTCATTTTTACGGAAACAATGCGTGGACCGCTACCTACGCTTTTCGGCAAAAATTGGTTTTTGCTTTTCAGACCTTAAATTCAGGTCAGAACTGGACAAATGATGGCTCGTTATAAATCTTACAGATCATAAAACAATATCACATATAAAAATCCACAAAATTTTTTGGTTCATTTTAACGGAAACAAAGCGTGAATCGCTACCTACGCTTTTCGGCAAAAATTGGTTTTTTCTTTTCAGACCTTAAATTCAGGTCAAAACTGGACAAATGATGGCTCATTATAAACATTACAGATACTAGAACATTATCACATATAAAAACCCAAAAAATATTTCGGTTCATTTTAACGGAAACAAAGCGTGAACCGCTACCTACGTTTTTCGACAATAATTGGTTTTTGCTTTTCAGACATTAAATTCTGGTCAGAACTGAACAAATGATGGCTCGTTAGAAATCTTACAGATCATAGAACAATATCACATATAAAAATCCACAAAATATTTCGGTTCATTTTAACGGAAACAAAGCGTGAACCGCTACCTACGCTTTTCGGCTAAAATTGCTTTTTGCTTTTCAGACCTTAAATTCAGGTCAGAACTGGACAAATGATGGCTCATTAGAAAGCTTACAGATCATAGAACAATATCACATATAAATATCCACAAAATATTTCGGTTCATTTTAACGGAAACAAAGCGTGAACCGCTACCTACGCTTTACGGCAAAAAATGGTTTTTGCTTTTCAAACCTTAAATTCAGGTTAGAACTTGACGAATGATAGCTCATTAGAAAGCTTACAGATCATAGAACAATATCACATATAAAAATCCACAAAATATTTCGGTTTATTTTAACGGAAACAAAGCGTGAACCGTTACCTACGCTTTTCGGCAAAAATTGGTTTTTGCTTTTCAGACCTTAAATTCAGGTCAGAACTGGACAAATGATGGCTCGTTATAAATCTTACAGATCATAAAACAATATCACATATAAAAATCCACAAAATTTTTTGGTTCATTTTAACGGAAACAAAGCGTGAACCGCTACCTACGCTTTTCGGCAAAAATTGGTTTTTTCTTTTCAGACCTTAAATTCAGGTCAAAACTGGACAAATGATGGCTCGTTATAAAGCTTACATATCATAGAACAATATCACATATAAAAATCCACAAAATATTTCGGTTCATTTTAACGGAAACAAAGCCTGAACCGCAACCTACGCTTTTCGGCAAAAATTGGTTTTTGTTTTTCAGACCTTAAATTCAGGTCAGAACTGGACGAATGATGGCTCGTTAGAAAGCTTACAGATCATAGAACAATATGACATATAAAAATCCACAAAATATTTCGGTTCATTTTTACGGAAACAAAGCGTGGACCGCTACCTACGCTTTTCGGCAAAAATTGGTTTTTGCTTTTCAGACCTTAAATTCAGGTCAGAACTGGACAAATGATGGCTCGTTATAAATCTTACAGATCATAGAACAATATCACATATAAAAATCCACAAAATATTTCGGTTCATTTTAACGGAAACAAAGCGTGAACCGCTACCTACGCTTTTCGGCAAAAATTGGTTTTTGCTTTTCAGACCTTAAATTCAGGTCAGAACTGGACAAATGATGGCTCATTAGAAAGCTTACAGATCATAGAACAATATCACATATAAATATCCACAAAATATTTCGGTTCATTTTAACGGAAACAAAGCGTGAACCGCTACCTACGCTTTACGGCAAAAAATGGTTTTTGCTTTTCAGACCTTAAATTCAGGTTAGAACTTGACGAATGATGGCTCATTAGAAAGCTTACAGATCATAGAACAATATCACATATAAAAATCCACAAAATATTTCGGTTTATTTTAACGGAAACAAAGCGTGAACCGTTACCTACGCTTTTCGGCAAAAATTGGTTTTTGCTTTTCAGACCTTAAATTCAGGTCAGAACTGGACAAATGATGGCTCATTATAAACCTTACAGATCATAGAACAATATCACATATAAAAATCCACAAAATATTTCGGTTCATTTTAACGGAAACAAAGCCTGAACCGCTACCTACGCCTTTTCAGACCTTAAATTCAGGTCAGAACTGGACGAATGATGGCTCATTAGAAAGCTTACAGATCATAGAACAATATGACATATAAAAACCCACAAAATATTTCGGTTCATTTTTACGGAAACAATGCGTGGACCGCTACCTACGCTTTTCGGCAAAAATTGGTTTTTGCTTTTCAGACCTTAAATTCAGGTCAGAACTGGACAAATGATGGCTCGTTATAAATCTTACAGATCATAAAACAATATCACATATAAAAATCCACAAAATTTTTTGGTTCATTTTAACGGAAACAAAGCGTGAACCGCTACCTACGCTTTTCGGCAAAAATTGGTTTTTTCTTTTCAGACCTTAAATTCAGGTCAAAACTGGACAAATGATGGCTCGTTATAAAGCTTACATATCATAGAACAATATCACATATAAAAATCCACAAAATATTTCGGTTCATTTTAACGGAAACAAAGCGTGAACCGCTACCTACGCTTTTCGACAATAATTGGTTTTTGCTTTTCAGACATTAAATTCTGGTCAGAACTGGACAAATGATGGCTCGTTAGAAAGCTTACAGATCATAGAACAATATCACATATAAAAATCCACAAAATATTTCGGTTTATTTTAACGGAAACAAAGCGTGAACCGCGTTACCTACGCTTTTCGGCAAAAATAGGTTTTTGCTTTTCAGACCTTAAATTCAGGTCAGAACTGGACGAATGATGGCTCATTTGAAAGATTACAGATCATAGAACAATATCACATATAAAAATCCACAAAATATCTCGGTTCATTTTAACGGAAACAAAGCGTGAACCGCGCTACCTACGCTTTACGGCAAAAAATGGTTTTTGCTTTTCAGACCTTAAATTCAGGTTAGAACTTGACGAATGATGGCTCATTAGAAAGCTTACAGATCATAGAACAATATCACATATAAAAATCCACAAAATATTTCGGTTTATTTTAACGGAAACAAAGCGTGAACCGTTACCTACGCTTTTCGGCAAAAATTGGTTTTTGCTTTTCAGACCTTAAATTCAGGTCAGAACTGGACAAATGATGGCTCATTATAAACCTTACAGATCATAGAACAATATCACATATAAAAATCCACAAAATATTTCGGTTCATTTTAACGGAAACAAAGCCTGAACCGCTACCTACGCCTTTTCAGACCTTAAATTCAGGTCAGAACTGGACGAATGATGGCTCATTAGAAAGCTTACAGATCATAGAACAATATGACATATAAAAATCCACAAAATATTTCGGTTCATTTTTACGGAAACAATGCGTGGACCGCTACCTACGCTTTTCGGCAAAAATTGGTTTTTGCTTTTCAGACCTTAAATTCAGGTCAGAACTGGACAAATGATGGCTCGTTATAAATCTTACAGATCATAAAACAATATCACATATAAAAATCCACAAAATTTTTTGGTTCATTTTAACGGAAACAAAGCGTGAACCGCTACCTACGCTTTTCGGCAAAAATTGGTTTTTTCTTTTCAGACCTTAAATTCAGGTCAGAACTGGACGAATGATGACTCATTAGAAAGCTTACAGATCATAGAACAAAATGACATATAAAAATCCACAAAATATTTCGGTTCATTTTAACGGAAACAAAGCGTGAACCGCTACCTACGCTTTTCGACAATAATTGGTTTTTGCTTTTCAGACATTAAATTCTAGTCAGAACTGGACAAATGATGGCTCATTAGAAAGCTTACATATCATAGAACAATATCACATATAAAAATCCACAAAATATTTCGGTTTATTTTAACGGAAACAAAGCGTGAACCGTTACCTACGCTTTTCGGCAAAAATTGGTTTTTTCTTTTCAGACCTTAAATGCAGGTCAAAACTGGACAAATGATGGCTCGTTATAAAGCTTACAGATCATAGAACAATATCACATATAAAAATCCACAAAATATTTCGGTTCATTTTAAGGGAAACAAAGCGTGAACCGCTACCTACGCTTTTCGACAATAATTGGTTTTTGCTTTTCAGACATTAAATTCTGGTCAGAACTGGACAAATGATGGCTCGTTAGAAAGCTTACAGATCATAGAACAATATCACATATAAAAATCCACAAAATATTTCGGTTCATTTTAACGGAAACAAAGCGTGAACCGCTACCTACGCTTTTCGGCAAAAATTGGTTTTTGCTTTTCAGACCTTAAATTCAGGTCAGAACTGGACAAATGATGGCTCATTATAAACATTACAGATACTAGAACATTATCACATATAAAAACCCAAAAAATATTTCGGTTCATTTTAACGGAAACAAAGCGTGAACCGCTACCTACGTTTTTCGACAATAATTGGTTTTTGCTTTTCAGACATTAAATTCTGGTCAGAACTGGACAAATGATGGCTCGTTAGAAATCTTACAGATCATAGAACAATATCACATATAAAAATCCACAAAATATTTCGGTTCATTTTAACGGAAACAAAGCGTGAACCGCTACCTACGCTTTTCGGCTAAAATTGGTTTTTGCTTTTCAGACCTTAAATTCAGGTCAGAACTGGACAAATGATGGCTCATTAGAAAGCTTACAAATCATAGAACAATATCACATATAAATATCCACAAAATATTTCGGTTCATTTTAACGGAAACAAAGCGTGAACCGCTACCTACGCTTTACGGCAAAAAATGGTTTTTGCTTTTCAAACCTTAAATTCAGGTTAGAACTTGACGAATGATAGCTCATTAGAAAGCTTACAGATCATAGAACAATATCACATATAAAAATCCACAAAATATTTCGGTTTATTTTAACGGAAACAAAGCGTGAACCGTTACCTACGCTTTTCGGCAAAAATTGGTTTTTGCTTTTCAGACCTTAAATTCAGGTCAGAACTGGACGAATGATGGCTCGTTAGAAAGCTTACAGATCATTCAACAATATAACATATAAAAATCCACAAAATATTTCGGTTCATTTTAACGGAAACAAAGCCTGAACCGCTACCTACGCTTTTCGGCAAAAACTGGTTTTTTCTTTTCAGACCTTAAATTCAGGTCAGAACTGGACGAATGATGACTCATTAGAAAGCTTACAGATCATAGAACAAAATGACATATAAAAATCCACAAAATATTTCGGTTCATTTTAACGGAAACAAAGCGTGAACCGCTACCTACGCTTTTCGACAATAATTGGTTTTTGCTTTTCAGACATTAAATTCAGGTCAGAACTGGACAAATGATGGCTCGTTAGAAAGCTTACAGATCATAGAACAATATCACATATAAAAATCCACAAAATATTTCGGTTCATTTTAACGGAAACAAAGCGTGAACCGTTACCTACGCTTTTCGGCAAAAATTGGTTTTTGCTTTTCAGACCTTAAATTCAGGTCAGAACTGGACGAATGATGGCTCGTTAGAAAGCTTACAGATCATTCAACAATATCACATATAAAAATCCACAAAATATTTCGGTTCATTTTAACGGAAACAAAGCCTGAACCGCTACCTACGCCTTTTCAGACCTTAAATTCAGGTCAGAACTGGACGAATGATGGCTCATTAGAAAGCTTACAGATCATAGAACAATATGACATATAAAAATCCACAAAATATTTCGGTTCATTTTTACGGAAACAAAGCGTGGACCGCTACCTACGCTTTTCGGCAAAAATTGGTTTTTGCTTTTCAGACCTTAAATTCAGGTCAGAACTGGACAAATGATGGCTCGTTATAAATCTTACAGATCATAGAACAATATCACATATAAAAATCCACAAAAATTTTTGGTTCATTTTAACGGAAACAAAGCGTGAACCGCTACCTACGCTTTTCGGCAAAAATTGGTTTTTGCTTTTCAGACCTTAAATTCAGGTCAGAACTGGACGAATGATGGCTCATTAGAAAGCTTACAGATCATAAAAAAATATCACATATGAAAATCCACAAAATATTTCGGTTCATTTTAATGGAAACAAAGCGTGAACCACTACCTACGCTTTTCGGCAAAAATTGGTTTTTGCTTTTCAGACCTTAAATTCAGGTCAGAACTTGACAAATGATGGCTCGTTAGAAAGCTTACAGATCATAGAACAATATCACATATAAAAATCCACAAAATATCTCGGTTCATTTTAACGGAAACAAAGCGTGAACCGCTACCTACGCTTTTCGGCAAAAATTGGTTTTTGCTTTTCAGACCTTAAATTCAGGTCAGAACTGGACGAATGATGGCTCGTTAGAAAGCTTACAGATCATAGAACAATATCACATATAAAAATCCAAAAAATATTTAGGTTAATTTTAACGGAAACAAAGCGTGAACCGCTACCTACGCTTTTCGGCAAAAATTGGTTTTTGCTTTCCAGACCTTAAATTCAGATCAGAACTAGACAAATGATGACTCATTAGAAAGCTTACAGATCATATAACAATATCACATATAAAAATCCAAAAAATATTTCGGTTCATTTTAACGGAAACAAAGCGTGAACCGCTACCTACGCTTTTCGGCAAAAATTGGTTTTTGCTTTTCAGACCTTAAATTCAGGTCAGAACTGGACGAATGATGGTTCATTAGAAATCTTACAGATCATAGAACAATATCACATATAAAAATCCAAAAAATATTTCGGTTAATTTTAACGGAAACAAAGCCTGAACCGCTACCTACGCTTTTCGGCAAAAATTGGTTTTTGCTTTTCAGACCTTAAATTCAGGTCAGAACTGGACAAATGATGGCTCGTTATAAATCTTACAGATCATAAAACAATATCACATATAAAAATCCACAAAATTTTTTGGTTCATTTTAACGGAAACAAAGCGTGAACCGCTACCTACGCTTTTCGGCAAAAATTGGTTTTTTCTTTTCAGACCTTAAATTCAGGTCAAAACTGGACAAATGATGGCTCGTTATAAAGCTTACATATCATAGAACAATATCACATATAAAAATCCACAAAATATTTCGGTTCATTTTAACGGAAACAAAGCGTGAACCGCTACCTACGCTTTTCGACAATAATTGGTTTTTGCTTTTCAGACATTAAATTCTGGTCAGAACTGGACAAATGATGGCTCGTTAGAAATCTTACAGATCATAGAACAATATCACATATAAAAATCCACAAAATATTTCGGTTAATTTTAACGGAAACAAAGCGTGAACCGCTACCTACGCTTTTCGGCAAAAATTGGTTTTTGCTTTTCAGACCTTAAATTCAGATCAGAACTGGACAAATGATGACTCATTAGAAAGCTTACAGATCATAGAACAATATCACATATAAAAATCCACAAAATATTTCGGTTCATTTTAACGGAAACAAAGCGTGAACCGCTACTTACGCTTTTCGGCATAAATTGGTTTTTGCTTTTCAAACCTTAAATTCAGGTCAGAACTTGACAAATGATGGCTCGTTATAAAGCTTACAGATCATAGAACAGTATCACATATAAAAATCCAAAAAATATTTCGGTTCATTTTAACGGAAACAAAGCGTGAACCGCTACCTACGCTTTTCGGCAAAAATTGGTTTTTGCTTTTCAGACCTTAAATTCAGGTCAGAACTTGACAAATGATGGCTCGTTAGAAAGCTTACAGATCATAGAACAATATCACATATAAAAATCCACAAAATATCTCGGTTCATTTTAACGGAAACAAAGCGTGAACCGCTACCTACGCTTTTCGGCAATAATTGGTTTTTGCTTTTCAGACATTAAATTCTGGTCAGAACTTGACGAATGATGGCTCGTTAGAAAGCTTACAGATCATAGAACAATATCACATATAAAAATCCACAAAATATCTCGGTTCATTTTAACGGAAACAAAGCGTGAACCGCGCTACCTACGCTTTACGGCAAAAAATGGTTTTTGCTTTTCAGACCTTAAATTCAGGTTAGAACTTGACGAATGATGGCTCATTAGAAAGCTTACAGATCATAGAACAATATCACATATAAAAATCCACAAAATATTTCGGTTTATTTTAACGGAAACAAAGCGTGAACCGTTACCTACGCTTTTCGGCAAAAATTGGTTTTTGCTTTTCAGACCTTAAATTCAGGTCAGAACTGGACAAATGATGGCTCATTATAAACCTTACAGATCATAGAACAATATCACATATAAAAATCCACAAAATATTTCGGTTCATTTTAACGGAAACAAAGCCTGAACCGCTACCTACGCCTTTTCAGACCTTAAATTCAGGTCAGAACTGGACGAATGATGGCTCATTAGAAAGCTTACAGATCATAGAACAATATGACATATAAAAATCCACAAAAATTTCGGTTCATTTTTACGGAAACAATGCGTGGACCGCTACCTACGCTTTTCGGCAAAAATTGGTTTTTGCTTTTCAGACCTTAAATTCAGGTCAGAACTGGACAAATGATGGCTCGTTATAAATCTTACAGATCATAAAACAATATCACATATAAAAATCCACAAAATTTTTTGGTTCATTTTAACGGAAACAAAGCGTGTACCGCTACCTACGCTTTTCGGCAAAAATTGGTTTTTTCTTTTCAGACCTTAAATTCAGGTCAAAACTGGACAAATGATGGCTCGTTATAAAGCTTACATATCATAGAACAATATCACATATAAAATCCACAAAATATTTCGGTTCATTTTAACGGAAACAAAGCGTGAACCGCTACCTACGCTTTTCGACAATAATTGGTTTTTGCTTTTCAGACATTAAATTCTGGTCAGAACTGGACAAATGATGGCTCGTTAGAAAGCTTACAGATCATAGAACAATATCACATATAAAAATCCACAAAATATTTCGGTTCATTTTAACGGAAACAAAGCGTGAACCGCTACCTACGCTTTTCGGTAAAAATTGGTTTTTGCTCTTCAGACCTTAAATTCAGGTCAGAACTTGACAAATGATGGCTCGTTAGAAAGCTTACAGATCATAGAAAAATATCACATATAAAAATCCACAAAATATTTCGGTTCATTTTAACGGAAACAAAGCGTGAACCGCTACCTACGCTTTTCGGCAAAAATTGGTTTTTGCTTTTCAGACCTTAAATTCAGGTCAGAACTGGACGAATGATGGCTCGTTAGAAAGCTTACAGATCATTCAACAATATCACATATAAAAATCCACAAAATATTTCGGTTCATTTTAACGGAAACAAAGCCTGAACCGCTACCTACGCCTTTTCAGACCTTAAATTCAGGTCAGAACTGGACGAATGATGGCTCATTAGAAAGCTTACAGATCATAGAACAATATGACATATAAAAATCCACAAAATATTTCGGTTCATTTTTACGGAAACAATGCGTGGACCGCTACCTACGCTTTTCGGCAAAAATTGGTTTTTGCTTTTCAGACCTTAAATTCAGGTCAGAACTGGACAAATGATGGCTCGTTATAAATCTTACAGATCATAAAACAATATCACATATAAAAATCCACAAAATTTTTTGGTTCATTTTAACGGAAACAAAGCGTGAACCGCTACCTACGCTTTTCGACAATAATTGGTTTTTGCTTTTCAGACATTAAATTCTGGTCAGAACTGGACAAATGATGGCTCGTTAGAAAGCTTACAGATCATAGAACAATATCACATATAAAAATCCACAAAATATTTCGGTTCATTTTAACGGAAACAAAGCGTGAACCGCGTTACCTACGCTTTTCGGCAAAAATTGGTTTTTGCTTTTCAGACCTTAAATTCAGGTCAGAACTGGACGAATGATGGCTCATTTGAAAGATTACAGATCATAGAAAAATATCACATATAAAAATCCACAAAATATTTCGGTTCATTTTAACGGAAACAAAGCGTGAACCGCTACCTACGCTTTTCGGCATTAATTGGTTTTTGCTTTTCAAACCTTAAATTCAGGTCAGAACTTGACAAATGATGGCTCGTTATAAATATTACAGATCATAGAACAATATCACATATAAAAATCCACAAAATATTTCGATTAATTTTAACGGAAACAAAGCGTGAACCGCTACCTACGCTTTTCGGCAAAAATTGGTTTTTGCTTTTCAGACCTTAAATTCAGGTCAGAACTTGACAAATGATGGCTCGTTAGAAAGCTTACAGATCATAGAACAATATCACATATAAAAATCCACAAAATATCTCGGTTCATTTTAACGGAAACAAAGCGTGAACCGCTACCTACGCTTTTCGGCAAAAATTGGTTTTTTCTTTTCAGACCTTAAATTCTGGTCAGAACTTGACGAATGATGGCTCGTTATAAAGCTTACAGATCATAGAACAATATCACATATAAAAATCCACAAAATATTTCGGTTCATTTTAACGGAAACAAAGCGTGAACCGCGCTACCTACGCTTTTCGACAATAATTGGTTTTTGCTTTTCAGACCTTAAATTCAGGTTAGAACTTGACGAATGATGGCTCATTAGAAAGCTTACAGACCATAGAACAATATCACATATAAAAATCCACAAAATATTTCGGTTCATTTTAACGGAAACAAAGCGTGAACCGCTACCTACGCTTTTCGGCAAAAATTGGTTTTTGCTTTTCAGACCTTAAATTCAGGTCAGAACTGGACGAATGATGGCTCGTTATAAACCTTACAGATCATAGAACAATATCACATATAAAAATCCACAAAATATTTCGGTTCATTTTAACGGAAACAAAGCCTGAACCGCTACCTACGCCTTTTCAGACCTTAAATTCAGGTCAGAACTGGACGAATGATGGCTCATTAGAAAGCTTACAGATCATAGAACAATATGACATATAAAAATCCACAAAATATTTCGGTTCATTTTTACGGAAACAATGCGTGGACCGCTACCTACGCTTTTCGGCAAAAATTGGTTTTTGCTTTTCAGACCTTAAATTCAGGTCAGAACTGGACAAATGATGGCTCGTTATAAATCTTACAGATCATAAAACAATATCACATATAAAAATCCACAAAATTTTTTGGTTCATTTTAACGGAAACAAAGCGTGAACCGCTACCTACGCTTTTCGGCAAAAATTGGTTTTTTCTTTTCAGACCTTAAATTCAGGTCAAAACTGGACAAATTATGGCTCGTTATAAAGCTTACATATCATAGAACAATATCACATATAAAAATCCACAAAATATTTCGGTTCATTTTAACGGAAACAAAGCGTGAACCGCTACCTACGCTTTTCGACAATAATTGGTTTTTGCTTTTCAGACATTAAATTCTGGTCAGAACTGGACAAATGATGGCTCGTTAGAAAGCTTACAGATCATAGAACAATATCACATATAAAAATCCACAAAATATTTCGGTTCATTTTAACGGAAACAAAGCGTGAACCGCGTTACCTACGCTTTTCGGCAAAAATTGGTTTTTGCTTTTCAGACCTTAAATTCAGGTCAGAACTGGACGAATGATGGCTCATTTGAAAGATTACAGATCATAGAACAATATCACATACAAAAATCCACAAAATATTTCGGTTCATTTTAACGGAAACAAAGCGTGAAC
>NW_020619602.1:0-1356 GCF_003573695.1 Papaver somniferum | reverse complement strand
ATTGAAGATCTTAATTAAATGTGTAAAACTTGTTATAATAAGGGCATTGATTTTTTAGGCAACAATTATAGGATTTAGGGTCTATATAAGTTTAAAGGAAAATCTGATGAAGTGAACATATTTGATTCTTGTGCTTTCTTTTGTGTGTCTTTGAATGTTTTTCATGGTATACTTGGAACCGTAAAATTATAAGTCAATGCATAAACTTCCAAGCATAGGCTACGTACCCAAATTTAGTTTGGATCTTGAACACAAAAGTGAAATGAATATGCTATAAAATCTTTTAGCACAAATGTTCATAGTAATTCTAAGCCCTTAGAATTAATTCAGTTAGGCCTAGTTGACATGAGTTCAACCCAAAACCACTATGGTAAAAGATGGTTTATAAATTTCGTGGATGATTGTACGAGGTACTGTCTTGTATACTTTCTTAGGGATAAGGATGATGCCTTAGAAGCCTTAAGATGTATAAACTTGAAGTTCAAAAACAATTAGAATCCTTGAACATAACAACTGTATCCTTAAGAAGATGATAATTGCCATGTTAATTAGTTCAGGATTACCTGCGGCCTTGTGGGGGGAGGCAGTCCTCTTAACTAATATATCCTGAATATAGTACCCTTAAGGATCAGATGAAACTCCATATGATTTATGGAAAGGTAAATGACCTTCTTATGAATACGTCAAAGTGTCGGGGTGTTTGACTAAGATAGTCATTCCTCCTTCTAAAAGAACTAGATAGAAACCAAAAATGTTGATTGTGTCTTCATATAGGGTATGCTGAGTATACTTCTACATATAGATTTTTGGTTGTGTGTTCTGATTTTTCATACTTTGGTGTGATTTTTCTGACTTTGTTGTGAATATTATTAAATAATCTAGGGATGCGGAGTTCTTTGAAAATGTTTATTCTTAAACCTGTACCCAATTAGAGATTTGTTGTTGATCCCTTAGATTTATTTTCAAATAGTCAGAACTTATCTTAAAGGAAGATGAAGTTAAGGGTGAGCCTAAGAGAAGTAAAACAATTAGACTTGAGACTTATTATGAAGCCGACTTCATAACATGCCTAGCTTAGCCTAAGACCTGGACTTGTAAAGAAGCCTTGATATCTACTGAAACCCCATTCTGGTAAGAAGCTTCATTTAGTGAAATGGACTCAGTCCGTCGGAACCTGACTTGGGAGGTTTATAGTTTACCTCCAGAGAGTAAGACCATGAGATGTAAATGAGTCTTTAAGAGGAAACATTAGGTATATGGAACTGTGGAAAAATATTAGAGTAAGTTGGTAGCTAAAGTCTATAAACTAAAAGAAGGTGTATATTTCCTTGATTCTTATTCACATGTGACGAGATT
>NW_020619601.1:0-785 GCF_003573695.1 Papaver somniferum | reverse complement strand
CGAGAACTCTTCCCTTTTCTTTGATAATTGGTGTGGTGATTTTTCGATTGCCAAGAAGCTAGGCATTTCTTCTAAAGGGCCTAACGATTTCCAGGCAAGAGTGGGTGATATCATTGCCGATGGTATTTGGGCAATCCCTCAAGCTACAAGAAATCTGATGCTTCGTTGTAACATTGATGAAGAGAACCTGCCAATTATTGCTGGGGGTGACGATTATAAGATTTGGGACCTGGATAAAAAGGGTGTTTTCTCGGTCAAGTCTGCCAAGGCAGCCATCAACTCTCCACATGATGTTCAACCCTGTGCTGCTTTATTCTCGAGAAAGGTGGTCCATCCTTCTTTGGGTGTGCAGTATTGGAAGATATGGACCAAACAATGTTGTGCAACTGATGATAACATCATTAAGAAGACTGGGAGAAGTTTGGCCTCAATGTGTCGCTTATGCCGCAAGAATTGTGAGACCTTAAGCCATATTACTTGGCACTGTAGCTTTGCTAGGAAGATCTGGGCCTGGGCTGCCGATATCTTCACTATTCAACCAATGGAGAACCTAGCGTCTTCCTACCAGGCTGCAAAAGGTCGTAGTAGGATGATTAAGGACTTGTGGCTGGTCACAAATCTTGCCATTGTCACGGAGCTGTGGAAGACTCGCAACAAGGCCTACTTTGAGAATGCTCCTATTCATTGGCCGGGTTTTAAAGGTCGGGTCTATCAATTGATCCGTGACAACTCAATTAGAATGAAGGGTCATATGTTCAACACTGTAGAAGATTTGAAGATCTTGA
>NW_020619600.1:0-421 GCF_003573695.1 Papaver somniferum | reverse complement strand
AACCTCTAGAATGAGTCTGTCGGAAATGTCTTTCCGACAAGATAAGGGGAGACGCAAAACTACGAGTTCCGGTAAAGTGAACAACTGACCCTTCGTCCGAGTGAAGAGTCACACGTTTTTGAAAACAATCAAAAACAGCATGATGAGCAGATAACCAATCTATACCCAGGATAATATCATAACCAGACATATTCATCACAAAAAGGTCAATCAAAAACTCATGCTTAGCTATACGTACCACACATATTCGTGTCACGCAGTTAATACGTGCACTACTGCCTATCGCACTAGCTACGCCTAAGTACTCATCAAGTAATTCAGTTTTCAAACCCAAAGACAAAACAAACGAAGAAGCAATAAACGAATGAGTAGCACCAGTATCAAACAATATCTTAGCCCAAGAATTGTAAACTAAGAATGT
>NW_020619599.1:0-976 GCF_003573695.1 Papaver somniferum | reverse complement strand
GACTAACTCCAATATACTTTTCAAGAGAATCAACTAGACAGTTAGACTCAATCTTAAGAAAAGTATATCAAATAGTTAATATCTTTGTCTCTCAATTTCAATCCTCAATCAGCATATAGAAATCTGCGAGCCCGATTGAATATAAGAGATATAACTTAAACGGTACCAAAGACCAATGTTCAAGGATCAATCAATTTCAATAAACAACCAAAGGTTGGATTTACCAATTGATTGATTCAACGCACAACCTATGATATTTCAATTATATAACAAAATATAATGCGGAAAAAAAATAACACAGACACCAGAAGTTTTGTTAACAAGGAAACCGCAAATGAAAAAAAAAACTCGGGACCTAGTCCATATTTGAACACCACACTGTATTAACCCGCTACAGACACTAGCCTACTATAAACTAACTTCGGTCAGGACTGTAGTTGAACCCTAATCAATCTCACACTGATTCAAGATACAGTTGCGTTCCTTACGTCTCTGATCCCAGCAGGATACTACGCATTTGATTCCCTTAGCTAATCTCACCCACAACTAAGAGATGCTACGACCCAAAGTCGAAGACTTGATAAACAAATTTGTCTCACACAGAAAAGTCTATAGGAATAGATAAATCTGTCTCCCACTAAAATACCTACGAGTTTTTTTTCCATCTTTTGATAAATCAAGATGAACATGAACCAATTGATAACCCGGACTTATATTCCCGAAGAACAACCTAGAATTATCAATCACCTCACAATAATCTTAATCAATTAACGAAACAATATATTGTGGAATCACAAACGTTGAGACGAGGTGTTTGTGACTTCTTTTCTATCTTTCTTATCGGAGATATAAATCTCAAGCCAATCTTAGATTGTACTCAATCATGATAGAAACTGCAATATCAGATCACGCAACTACAGAGAAAATAGTTGGGTCTGGCTTCACAATCCCAATGAAGTCTTTAAGTCGTTAACCT
>NW_020619598.1:0-1597 GCF_003573695.1 Papaver somniferum | reverse complement strand
TAATTACCCGTCGGGTCCTAAGTTGCTAATGGGTCCAACTTTAGGACCCGGAACCGGACCCAAGTCTACCGGATCCGGTTCCGGTTCCGGGTAATGGGTACCCATTAACAGCCCTAGTAGAATCGTCAGCTTTTGGTTCCTAATCATGTATCTATTTAGGGGAACATTATTTAAATATTCTTATTATAGGGCCCCTTCCAAAATACCCTTATCAACTAATACAAATACCCCATAGGGTTGTAATTTACCAAAATAACCCCCAAATAAATATAAACATTCAGGAGAAAAAGTAATGGTCCGATCAGTTTCATTTATTTCTCTTCTTTTCTCACTCTCTTTCCTCTCTCTGAAACCAGATCGAAACCGAAAAAAAACTGAACGAATCGACTACAAGATCACGAAAAAAACTGAAAGGAAACAAATCAAATCAGAAAATGAAGTAGAATAGATATAGAAGTAGATTAGTTCAGAGATTTTGGAAAAATCAAATCACAAAAATGAAGGAACAGATCAAAAATACTTCAAAATCTAACAACAACATCATTTTCAGTTTGATTATGTGTTTAACGAAGGTAATCAAAAGATTTTGTGTTTGAATTTCACTTTATTTCAATTTTTAGGGTTTAATAGATGCATGTTACAATTTGTTTGAATTTAAGTTTGAATTTCACTTGATTTCAGTTAAGTTTTGTATTAGTCTTTTGATGCATACGTTGTTGCAGTTGTCGGTAAAAAAAATGCATGTCACAATTTGTTTGAATTGCTTAGTTATGGCGTCATTTCTGTCATGAAGCATAATTGAAACAATTATCTTAATGTCCAGTATAAAAAACTTATCAAGTATCTAGAATTTATTTCTATTTTGAAGATCTTTGCTTGGCAGCGTTTTCAAAAGCTTAATTGTATGAGTTCCAGTAGAAGCTTCGAAAGTTTAGATTGGATTTATATATGAAATGGATAAATGTTGCCACTAAGGAATATCGTAAAGCAAAGAAACCTCTTTATATTGTACGTTTGAATTTACAGTAAGGATAGTCATTTCGCTCAATTTAGTGATGCTTTAATAAGATTAAGACATGCAAATTGCACCATTGCATTTGACTGCGTGCTGTCTTAGTTTATAGGCTCATATTAATTGCGTTTAGCACTGGTTTCACCATCTTTCTCCAGCTTGAATATTTTCTTATGAAATCTGATGGAGGGTGATAGGATGGGATAGTTGGTTCTATAGTACTAGTGGAAGAAAAACGTTTGCATTACCCGGAAGCATGAGAAAAGCGCGCAACATTTTTTTGGTCGGATATGTTGCAAATGCATGTGGGATCTTCCCTAAGAATATAATGCAGGACACAAGAGTTCAGGATATCACTTTCCGTTTTCTCTTTTACAATTGGTAGTACGATAGTAGTTCACGATACTAGTAACTCCTAAATATTCTACTACTTGAATTATTTTGACTCGACTTCAAATTCATTTCAGTTCGGGAATTTTTGTACTTTATCTTGTTTTTGTTCTACCATGTAGTGCCTAGTTTGTATCACCAATTCTAATTTTTTGTATCACCAATTCTAATTACTAGGTTTCAGTTTCAAGTTAT
>NW_020619597.1:0-332 GCF_003573695.1 Papaver somniferum | reverse complement strand
TATCAAAAGAAAAGTCACCGTTTTCAAACAAATTTTACCATGTTTGGCTACAAACAGTGACAAGAAACAACCATTCTTCAATGAGAAGCAAACAACCACACGATAAAATTAAAGGCTGGGCATTATAAACTCTTACTATGAAAAAGAAAAGTAAAGTAAAGTATAGTTTGCCGGAATAGGCAGATGCAGCTGGTGGCAGGTAGACGTAGCTTCTTCCTAGTAGTTTCCGACTTCTTTTACTTTTTAACATTTGAGCATGTACAAAGAAGTGATACTGCCCTATAAAACCACAACAATCTAATCCGACATTCTACTTACCACAAAATTCTAAG
>NW_020619596.1:0-515 GCF_003573695.1 Papaver somniferum | reverse complement strand
GGTTTGAATAATTTCACGGCAACAAGTAACATCCTTTTGGCTAGGAAAAGTCTTTGTCACAAGAAGTTGTGTCAAAGTGTATATACTCGATTGAGAAATGCTACATTTTTCAGGCCATGTAGGTGCTTGTGTTGGGGAGTTACCGCTGATCATCGGTGCTTGTGATAGAGATCCTGTGAGACTGACACACTTGTCCCAAGTAATTTCCGCCCATGGATGAAGGTTAGAAAAAGCAGGAACATTTAGATCTTCAATAACCTCCATTACCTTTTCCCAACAATACTTTGTAGTTTGTACAATTTCTTTGCAACATACTACATCCTTTTGGGTTGGAAAAGCCTTCGAGACAACAAGATTTCCCACAAAATCTCCACATGGTCCGGACATTCTACATTGTTCTGGCCATGGACTAACCCAAGGTGCTTCTGCTGGAGAACTATCAATATCCCTCGCACCACTTACACCAATAAAAACCGAAGCACAAACAACAACAGAAAGAGCAACAACAAATCTAA
>NW_020619595.1:0-695 GCF_003573695.1 Papaver somniferum | reverse complement strand
CTTCGTGCAGCGTCTGACGCTGTTGAGATAGCTAAACTGGCGATTGCTGCGAAACGAGCATTAGCTAATATTTTGTTGGTTGATGAAACCACAATTGCGGCTAAGTCAGGAACGAGTGATGAATTGGCGAGAACTAATCACTCTAGTACTGATAAGAACCAGGCCAACTCTTCTACTCCCTTTATATCTATTAAAGACGCAGTGGTTCATAGTATTGTGGAGACTCCTACCTACAATGCTTTGATGGATAATACTGTGGTTATCTCCTCGAATAAATTTGATGTTTTAACTGATGAGTTGGGGCTAAACAACACAGTGCAACAATCTAATCAGGAGGAGGAGAGTTCGGATGAGGAACTCACGCCAGAGAAAGCTTCAGCAGGTGTCAAGGGAGCCAAATGGTCCGAGATTCCAGTTGAAAAAGTTGTGCCTAAGCAAACTAGGAAGCCTGGTCGTGTGCAAATTCAAGATAGTTCGCAGCAAAGTACTTCTCAGAGTTATACTCAAACTAAATCTCCAGATTCAAAGTCTGACTCGGACTCTGAGGTTAATGATTTGGGAATCCGAGTTAGCAAAGGTTTCTCACCAATTATTGGCAAAAGGGTTCCGAATAAGAATCCTAAGATATCTTCTAAATCAAAAAATACAGTTTCTTAATGCGAGTCCTCTTTTGGAATGTCAATGGAGTGGCGAAG
>NW_020619594.1:0-1371 GCF_003573695.1 Papaver somniferum | reverse complement strand
ATTCCTTGTGCATTCTGTCACTTTTGCTGCTGCACTTCTACTGCTACCACTGCTGCATTGCTACTTCTTTTTGGCCTTGCTGTGCAGCTATTTCTCCTGCACCTGCTACCCTTGCTGTGTAGCTGCAGTGCTGCTGCTGTTGTCTGCTGCAACTCCTTTGCTGCATTGTTCTCTTCTGCTGCCACTTCTTCTGCTGTGCAGCTCTTGCTTCTGCTGCTTTGCATTGTTTGCTTCACTTGTGCTGCTGCCCTTCTGCTGTGCAGTCCTGCTACTGCTGCTGTTGCAGCCACAGTTCACTAAGCCCAGCCACAGTTCACTAAGGCCCATTCCATAGTTAACCAAAAGCCCAGAGCACAATTTGAGCTCATCAGAAGACCAAAACCAAAGCCCAATTTCATTAAGGCCAAAGCCTAGTGTATTGATAGGTTAGAGCTAAAGCCCAATTCAATTAATTGTGGGCTTAACCCAAAAACCTGAACTCATTGTAAGGCCAAAGCCCATTTGCACTTCAAAGACCAAACTGAGCCCAAGCTCAGTTCTTTTTATTTTGAACAAACCCATTAGTACATTAAGCCCAATATTTCCAAAGGGGTATTCTAAAGCCCAAAGCAAACTAGAAACCCAATTAGCTAAAACACTTCCAAAACACACCCGATCTCTGTGGATCGACCCGTACTTGCACGAGCTACAACCGACGACCGTGCACTTGCGGTATTACTGTAGGCCTCCGTTTTTCTCTGCGCATAATTTTATATACCCGTTTTCGAGGCCTACCAAGTTTTTGGCGCCGTTGCCGGGGATTGGTGTTGTGTTTTATCTGTGTTTTTCTTTAGCTATTTTGTATTTCAATTCATAGCATTTGCATCTGCATCTGCTTCACTTCATTTGCTGTTGGACCCGCTGTTTTGAACCTGTTTTTCCTCTGCTGGGACGCCACCAAGGAAAAGAACCAAAACCCAACTGGGTTTTTGCAACAATATCAGAGCAGCTGGGCTGTGCTTAAAAGGTAACCCATTTAAGAGAACCCGAATTGTGGGCTTCCAATTTTTTAATTGTGGGCATGTAATATTAAAGCCAATTTTTGGGCTTCTCTTATTTTCTGTTGGGTTTGTAATAATTTATTTGTGGGCTTGTTTGTTTAATTTGTGGGCTTGTATTTATTTTGTGTGGGCTTGTTTAAATTCTTCCATTGGACTTGTATTTTGGACCCTGGGTTTAAACCCAGCTGAGCTTATAACTGATTGTGGACTTGTATTCCACTCAAAAGTGGACCTCGAAACCAAAGTTTTAAAACAAACGTCGGGCCTTAACCAACTGGGCCAAATTAAATTTTCAAAATTAAAACTTAGTGTTTCGTGGGCCGCTTCCTTC
>NW_020619593.1:0-456 GCF_003573695.1 Papaver somniferum | reverse complement strand
ATGGGAATGAATAAAAAGTAAGAGGATTGAAGGGGGAAAAAATTACAGCAGCAGAACTTGCAGAAGAATAACAGAGTTGCAGAGATGAGAGAATAAAAATAGAAGAGAAAGTAAAAAGAAAAGTGGAAAGAAGAGTAAGAAGAGTATATAAAGGAGATTTTTTTTACTCGAAGAAATAAACACCATTAAGACGAAAAGACGTGAGCGGTTGAAAATCAGCGATTACAGAAGACGTGTCAAGAAACAAATGGAAGAAAGAATACGTGTGATAAATGCAGAATATGAAGAGATGAACAGCTACGGCGTTTCTCACATCATTCTCTACTTTGCAGAGAAGATATGAGAAGAGGCAAGATGTAGGATCAGAATCTCGCAACGATAATGTCTCAGCGAAATTATCAACAACACAACACAACAACGTCGCAGAACAATTTCAGAAATGATACGATAAACGAC
>NW_020619592.1:0-329 GCF_003573695.1 Papaver somniferum | reverse complement strand
CTCTTTCTATCTCTGTAATAAAGATTGATGTTTTAGGAAAATATACTTAAAGGTTTTCTTCATGATGAACGATAGGTTTTTGCCTTTTTGGTAGTTTTTGTAATGGATGAAAATCACAAGAAGTTCTCTTTTATCTACATTACTGACAGAATCTATTACAAAAGAAGCAAACAAAATATTGTATTGGTTTAGTCTCATCTCAGTAAAAGCACTTGCATTTGCATTGATGTCTCTTTCTATCTCTGTAATAAAGATTGATGTTTTAGGAAAATATACTTAAAGGTTTTCTTCATGATGAACGATAGGTTTTTGCCTTTTTGGTAGTTTTT
>NW_020619591.1:0-871 GCF_003573695.1 Papaver somniferum | reverse complement strand
TTAATAGAAGGACGCGTAATGTCCAGTTCGAACTTGTCCTACAATAACATGATAAAGTTTGACAGGTGGATCAAAATTATCTCAAAATAATCAAAAAAAAACAACAAAAAAATTTTAAAATACATCTTTGGAAGATTTCTGCCTACGTACATTGACACATTCAATTAGAACAACTCTTTCATGCTCAGGAATTTTCTTCCAAGAAGTATATTGCATCGTAGCAAAGTCACGAACAATTATGCCGCATTCAGTAGATAATTTGCACCTATTTGTGGAGATTGGTTACCTCTCTACATCTGAGAATTTGATAGGCAATTTTCCATGATGGGCAATCCAATCATCCAGATCTATGCCGCGTGAGCGTCCACGGACATTCCGTTTCCCCAATGCAGATCCTATGATTACAAAAATAACAATGAGTATTTTTTGAAATGGTTGCTGACATCTCAAAAAAGAAAAAGCATCTTAATATCAACTCTAATCGTTTGCGAAACGATAAACACCGACTTGAGACATAAATGCCGACAAATAAAAAGGGCAATGGGTTTTCGAATAAGTAAAACTATACCAGCGTTAGTTGGAGCACCCAAACGTTCCATACGTTCCATTATGTCTTAGTAGTTTGTAAACCTAATTATTAAGGAGAAAAACAAGATCATAAGGACACATCCAAAGATGAGAATTAAACGCAAAGACAATGTTGATTTACAAGTTACTCAATCATGCAGTCTTCCATTAAGCTGTAAGAATTACACCTAACACGATCCTTTGTCACACACACCAAATATTTCCGAAATGACTCCAATCAGTGAAAGTAAGTACAAGAAATGGCATATGGAAAGAAAACCAATTTCACCAGTTTTTCTAGATG
>NW_020619590.1:0-331 GCF_003573695.1 Papaver somniferum | reverse complement strand
ATTTGTTGTTTTATATTTTTTTCACTCTTTTAATCAAGTTTTGAGCATCAATTATGTATTTTGAGAACATGATTAATATGAGTAGCTGAACCCAATCTCAGGGGTGATGGAGGAAGCCATTCTTCCAAAAGTTATATGGTAAATCTATTTAAATTTATTTATGCAATTCTTTTATGATTAATTGCACCGAATGAAAATTGAGTAAATGATTTTTATGAATCAATTGTGTTTTCTCTTGATGAAATATACTTAGTATATTGCTTTTGATATTTCATGCTTGGGATTAACAATGGATGTTTTGAAAATCTGATTTAGGCAATGATTAGAATCA
>NW_020619589.1:0-705 GCF_003573695.1 Papaver somniferum | reverse complement strand
TAGATACTTGGAGAGATTCAATGAATTATTGCTCCAATGTCCCCATCATGGTTTTGAAAAATGGAGACTTGTGCAAATTTTGTATGAAGGTCTAGATGTGTCCACCCGAACAACGGTTGAGTCGATGTGTAATGGTTTATTCGTAGACAAAACTGCTGATGCGTCTTGGGACTTCTTGATTGAAGTAGCTGAAAAGACGCAACAGTGGGAATCCATCCGTGAACCCAGAAAGACTACATCCGAAGCGAAGGCTTTTAGGATTGAAGCGGATTTCGAGGGAAGAGCAAACATGGCATCAATAGTTAGGAGATTAGAAGAGTTAGAACTACATAAAAATTCAAAACCTTCCACCACTACTCTCCGAGAACATGTCGCTTCGTCTGTTTGTGCTGCTTGTAACGACCCCAACCATCAATTCCAAAATTGTCCCGATTTGCTTGCAGTCCAGGAATCTAGGCTTGAACAGGCACATGCCATGTTTCAAAAACCAGAGCATAACCCTTATTCACAGACCTACAATCTAGGATGGAGAAACCACCCTAACTTTTCATGGTCAAAAGGACCCACTCAGGAAGGACCATCTCAACCCAATCAGAGCTATCAAAACAATTAGGGATATCAGAACAATCAAGGTTATCAACACCCGAGAAACCCTCAACAACAATCAAACTCTCAACAACAATCATATCCTCAACACAATACCGA
>NW_020619588.1:0-1087 GCF_003573695.1 Papaver somniferum | reverse complement strand
TTTTTTTAAGCAAACCCAAAAGGCGCGAAAGTTCCATCGTTTGGAGCACCTTTTTATTGCGACCTAAACGCCCACACCATGCCACGCGTGATATATATGCAAGTTAACATGAAAGAACAAAAGATGCATAACAAAAAACATGGTGTAGCCTTATCATATGTCTACTAGTATATGGTATTCCCATTCTTGACGAGGTATTGTAATATTTCAAGAAAACAATGAGAAAAAAATTTCAACCATGAACAGTCAAATCCAAAGTCCAAATAATAAACTTCGAACAGCTTTCAAGGTGCAAGAACAGAAAGTGACCGTAAAAACCAACATATGCATGTCCGTACCATTTCAGCATTGCGTTCATGGAAGTTTTTCCTACCCATTGCTTGGCTTTCTGGTGGCCTCTACTCTTGATATTGTGAATGAAAAGTACCTTATGAATACACAAGTTCGAATTAATTAGAAATGAACGTAAAGAAGAAAATTACTAGGTGAAACACAATATAATCATGAATTTACCAGATAATTTTCACAAAATTGGTTAAAAAGACCAAAATTAACAATTTCTGGATAAAATGGACAGTTAGATTTTGGTACTGTTTAAATGGACAAAAATGTAAAAATAGGCAGTATGTAACCATTTTCATCGTGCTCATTTTCAAATATTTTTTCTTATTTTTAATTTATATAGGATGTATCCAATTTCATTCTTGCTATTTTCAAATATTTTTTCTTACTATTTTTTTTGGCCATTTCACCCAAACTATTTGTTACTCGTCCGTTTAAACTGTGATTTAAAAATATTTAGACAAATGACCCATTTTCCGAAAAATCAAATGAATAAGGTTCAACTTTTTATCATTTCTGAAATCATTCAACTCAAACTTTTTCTTCAGTGGTTAGTGTTGGGGTATATATTTAAAAAACATAGTTTTGTAATAATATGCCAAAGTTAGAGAGATAGTATGGTGGCATTGTTTTGAGCTCCCACACTATAGGCATGGGTTCAATTCCCACCCCACACAATTTCACTAGGGTATATATTATTTATACTATATATTATATTACATTAGTCCGGGAGCGGGGCCTTGGG
>NW_020619587.1:0-406 GCF_003573695.1 Papaver somniferum | reverse complement strand
CGAAGCCTGTGTTCACACCAGTGGAGCCCGTAAAAGAAATCAACATAGGAACGGAAGAAAGCCCGAAGATGATCAAAATAGGGACCATAATGGACGAAGGAAGAGAAGATTCTTTAACCAAATTACTTAAGGAATACGCGGATGTGTTCGCCTAGAAGCTAGAAGATATGCCGGGGATTGACCCAAAAGTAATCCAACACGAGCTACGCATCAAACCGGGCACGCTGGTAGGCTTTGGGATATGTATAGAATAAGAGCAAAGACATCCTACAGTGATACCTGCAAGTGCACAGGGTCAAATTGTAGTAATGTGTGCAAGACAGGGTCATTCCACAGGGACTTGGGGTGTATTGAAGCATTCATAAGCTAGTTAATCTAAATGCAATGAGTGACAATGACACAATGA
>NW_020619586.1:0-258 GCF_003573695.1 Papaver somniferum | reverse complement strand
TCTAGGCCTCATAAACAAGATTTGCTTACTTAGAGCAGTTTTGAGTGTACATTCGAAAAATACACACTCGAAAAGACTCGAACGCTAATTTAGCTCAAGAGGTGTCTATTTTTATTGGAAACATGCCAACGATCATGACATGTTGGTCTATAGACCAAAATAATCTTGATATTTTAGCCAAGTTTTGAAGCCTAGGCCTCATAAACACGAATTTTCTACTTAGAGCAGTTTCGAGTGTACATTCGAATAATACACAAT
>NW_020619585.1:0-938 GCF_003573695.1 Papaver somniferum | reverse complement strand
TGTAGTTTTAAATTAGAAAAACTGAACTTTTGAAAGCCCAACTGGGCCTCAGACCAAACAAGCAACAGTTAGGCTATTTCAAAAGCTACTTTGGTCTTCAGTTTGCATACACATTGTAGGCTTAGTTCACCTTCCCTTGGCAAAGCAATTTCTCCCACCAATGTGGGCTTGCTCCCAACATTAAAAACCAAATTTGCTCCCATCAAAACCAAAAAGCCTTGCTCCCGATTTTAAAACCAAATTTTCCTTTTCAGACCCGACAAAACCAAATGTTACCCATAAAAAACCAATTTTTTCCCAAAAATCCAAACCCATTAAAAACCAAATCTTGGGCTTTGTGACATAGTTACTTAGCTTTTGAGCCAAATCATGTCTAGATCTTGGTCTACAGTTGGGGAGTACAACAAATCCCTTAGAGAACTTGCATATGGACATACTCCACGTTATGAACCTCCCATAGACCATGATGTCAATAGTTATAGGAATTATTATGGACATTTTCAAAGTCCCGAGCCTCAATACATGAACCCTAATAACTATTCACACATGCATCATTCATCACAACGTGAAAACGAACATTTTGCTAGTGCCTCACTCACACAATCATCACTGATCGATCAATTAGAAGCTCGAATCGCAGCTTTAGAAATGCAATCACATGAGAAATCTGTCACATCTAATTTTCTTAGGCAACCTGAAATCTATGCCTGTCCCGCATGTGGTAGTTTAGACCACCCTGTTGAGAATTGTCATATTTTGCATAATTTTAGGCAATCTAGAGAAAACCCAAGGTATGAAATGCCCATAAATTGTGAGGCTGGTAGTCATTGGGACCATAATCAAACCTTTGAGGGTTGCGATCAATCTTTTATAAACCCTAATGACCATGCACACATGTACCAATCACCACAATTTGAACATGAAGAATTTTGTACTCC
>NW_020619584.1:0-502 GCF_003573695.1 Papaver somniferum | reverse complement strand
CATGAACGAGGAGAAATTGTTACCACTTGAAGCAAAAGAGATAAGGAAAGATATTACCGTGTCGCAAGAATATTGGGTTACCTCCCAAGAAGTGCTAAGTTTAAATTCTTCAGCCAGACGTAGGAAAGGTATTAGTCACCACGTAGAATCATATAGTAGTAGCCGGAATAACTGTGGGTCATCTGGATCAAAAAGTGTTACCCACAAGAAGAGGAAACTGCAACAGACCAAGAAGATACCGAACATACCCTTGCTTAAGACAACTACATATAGTTGTGGTTCAGGTTCAGGCTCTATTAAAGGGTCCAAAGAAAAGGTTTTCATCGGTTGGATTTCCTCAAACCTAAGATCCGGTTCAGGTATTAGAGTCTGGAAAAACTCAACTAAGAACTTATAAGCACATAACAACAACCTGAATAACTGGGGATCCTCTAAGTCAATCATATTTGACTCACACAGCTGACCACAATGAAAGAGGTGGTCTTCCTTAAGAAAATGTGTC
>NW_020619583.1:0-510 GCF_003573695.1 Papaver somniferum | reverse complement strand
CTTTTCTAGACAATGCCGGTACTCTTCTATTTCCTGAGACATAAGTGATTTGTGTATAATTCCATCATTATTATGAAGATAACTTTAACGCCGACACTAAAAATGATATATCTATGTAGTTATGGTGCCTTTCCGGCATAAAAGAAAAAAGACTTTCTAAGCCAGGATCAATTCCCGGCATTGGAAAGTTTGAACTAAATCATGCTGGCACGTCCATAGCATATGGTTTAATGATTACAATTCCAAAAAAAACAAAAGGTTGTGTAGCAGTGAACCACACCTTTTCAAATTACTTTTCATCACTCAAAAAATTATGAATAGGAATTTCTCCCTTCTGTGGGTTAACTGATAGCTTCAACGCATCCCACAATTGGTGGTTCTCCTCATACAATTTCACCTCCGATTTTTTCGTGAAAAATAAAAATTTGATATTCTTGTTTGTACTCGTTGTGTAGTTCTCTTAAATAGATTTCCAATGATATAGTTACCAATTATACCCCTGATGCATAA
>NW_020619582.1:0-723 GCF_003573695.1 Papaver somniferum | reverse complement strand
TTTGTATATATTTTGCTAATCCAATATGATCTCGGCTGAAATATGTTGGATTTTTGCCTTGAATAACGGAGTTTTAATTCTGCTTTCACCGAAATCGGGTATTCTCTCTCCTTTTACTCTACTCAGCATGTCCCTTTCCATATGTTGTTTTATAATTCTTTCCATATTTTGAAACATTGAGGACAATGTTTAGTTTAGGTTTGGGGGTATAGAGTAGATACCATGATAATTTGCCATAATTGAAAACGAACTCCTTCTTCTTTTTGAAAAAATTGAAAAATTCCAAAAAAATTAAAAAATCAAAATTCCAAAAAAATTAAAAAAATGAAAAAAAAAAAACATAAAAAATGGAGCTCATTTACCTTGAAATGTTGACTCTTGTGCAAATATGTATTTTTATTAGGAGTCTTAGTCTAGATATTTAGGCACCCTGATTCTAGCACAATTCACATAGTGATAAGAAATTTGCACGCGCACGATCTACCAATACATGTATGGCCTCGATCTTCAAGGTGTTTGATAGGAAGTTACGATTGCCAATCACTTTAGAATACTGAACGAAACTTGACTAGCTTGTTCTTTGGTTGGTTGGGATAGAAGGTGGAGGTTACATTAAGAAAAACAACCATCGAATTTAACTGGGTGCATCAAAAAGGGCTACCTCTTGCAAAGTGTCATGTAATCTTTTGTTTCTTGTTGTTATGTATCAAATGTGTTTCCTTC
>NW_020619581.1:0-406 GCF_003573695.1 Papaver somniferum | reverse complement strand
GAATCATTAAAAATTATTCTAAAAATGTAATCCACTTGAAATACAAATTGAACAAAGCATGGATTTTATTGATTACAACCAAAAACATATAAAATATGAAAATAAATCTCCAAATAATTCCATGACCTCAACGACATGAGATTGTGGACACTTTCTTTTTCAAAATAAATTAAATTCAATACCAATTTAGTCACTACAAGGACTAATTATATAGCTATCAAGACGGGTGCGCACCCATTGATCTTTTATGTCCTAGATTTTCCAATGTCAAGTTGAACGCTCTTAATTTTGGAGTGTAGCATTAGGAAGAAAAGTAATAATAAAAAAAAAATTCTCAGTATCCCTCATGGATAATGCAATTAGTGTTTCCAAGTGTGAATACGTAATAACCAATCTCATCCTTTTA
>NW_020619580.1:0-1686 GCF_003573695.1 Papaver somniferum | reverse complement strand
GTCAGTAGTAACTTTTTTCACCTCAGTTCTGATCACATCGAGATCCTTCATTGTATCAACAGGTTGCAGTTTTTCTTCCTCAAAATAACTAAGAAATTCATGAACCACTTCAGCCGAAACCATATCCACATTCTCAACATCTTGGTGTGAGTAAGCATAGTAGCACGAAGCATTAAGTGCACCTTCTTCTACAAGAGTCATTTTCTTCCTCTCTTTCGGTTCAACACCAAAACCTTTTTCAAGAAATCCCTTTGCAAAATCACCATAAATAGATGAAGAAGAAGACATTCTTGAAAACCCAGAGAATAACCTAGAGTATGCGTACGTGATGCGTAACTCAATACGTCGGGAATTTAAAGGGTGTTTAGTGAAGGGATTTTTAGGGTTTACTTAATTGACTCGTGCCAGTTACATGGGAACTTGTACGAGAACAATCTCCACCCAAGACAAGAAGTCGTGCGTACACAACCTTGTTGAAGGCTCTTTCAATCAAAAAGACTCATAGAGAAGCAACCTTTTAGAGTACAAGAGTAGCACCTTGTTTAACCAATCAAACAAATAAAAATTTTGATCATAACAAATAAATACTTGTGGAAGCATTTTTACAGGATACACATGCTAAAGTCGATAATAAGTTATCATGGAAATCCGAAAAACACCTTGACAACAAGTTTACCTGAACATATCTCTCAACCAGGATTTTTGTGTGAGAGATTTCAACCTTGACAAATGTAAATTGTTTGTGGTTAAACCCCTTTCTTCTGTACTTTGGAAGAAGACTGTTATGATGTGAAAAATTATCATAGAATTTACTATCATCATAATATGACACATAGTGAGGATTTCTACCTGATGAGTGTTGTCTCGATGGAGAACACAATTTGTTGATGATATCCTTATATCCCTCAATAATAAATCTTAGGTTGTCATCCATCTGCTCATATTTGCATTCTTTACTCGATAAATGATTCACTTCATGATTAATATTATCTCCATTTATGATAGGAGAGAGAACACGAGTTCTTCTTGTACGATAAACGTTAACAAGTCTATTATGCTTTTGTGCATTTGAGGAACTCATCGAACTGACCTTCCTGGTAGGGATCACAGGGTGTGTACTAAAACCAACTGGTTTAGACATACGAATGTCAGCTACACCTTTAAGAATTAAATCTAAGGTGTGTTGAAGTTGAACCAATGATTTATTTTTAAACTTCGATTTCCCTTTTTGCACAATATGCCCTTTTGAATTACAAAAAAGGCACACTTTCTGATCACGGGAGTGATTAGAGATTTCAGACCTAACATTTTCGTTCGGAGAATTTTGTCTTCCAACTGATGTGTGAATCCTCTACACATTAGTTTGAGTGGGAAGAGAATCTGAAGTTAAGTCTGAAACTGAAGCTCTTTCAGTTTGGATAGAAGTAGATGGCATAGCAGACTTTTCTGAACATCCTTGAATGGAGAGTTTATTAAGAAGATGTTCAATATCCAAAGCATCCTTTTTAAGTTTTGCCTCAAGTAAGATACGAGTTGATCGCACTTCAGGATTTTCCTTAGAAGAAGCCTTTTCACTGGAGCCACAGTCTTTTACTACACCAAGAAGAACATTGACATGTTTTCTTAAATGTTTGAATCTATGAGCTTGAATTATAACAAGGTTTAGAATTAGTTTACTCTCTCTAG
>NW_020619579.1:0-679 GCF_003573695.1 Papaver somniferum | reverse complement strand
TTTCTCTATCTTGAATCAAATAGAAAGACAAAGCCAACACAAAAAGAAAGTGTTCATAAAAATTTTGAATTTTATATATGTTAACTCAAAAAGTCTACACACTTCGTTATTCGTCTGAAACTGATTTCTGAGACTAAATTGTAAACTAGATAAACTCATCTTTAACAGAAAAAGTTTGAAAAATGTATTGTAATTACAAATAATATGTTCTAAGGCATTCTGTCTAGTAAAAATTGCATTTCTATGTACGTTGATTTAGGTAAATATGAAGGAAGTCAAATTTCACAATAGAAGAAGGATGAAAGACTAAAAAGAACTAATCCAAATCCTAACAAATTTCATCTATCTTGAATCAAATAGAAAGACAAAGCCTACACAAAAAGAAAGAGTTCATAAAAATGTTGAATTTTTTATACATTAACTCAAAAAAGTCTACACACTTCGTTATAAGTCTGAAATTGATTTCTGAAACTTAATTGTAAACTAGATAAACTCATCTTTAAGAGAAAAAGTTTGAAAAATGTATCGTAATCACAATTAATATGTTCTAAGGCAGTATGTCTAGTAAAAATTGCATTTCTATGTACGTTGATTCATGAATATATGAAGGAAGTCAAATTTCACTATAGAAGAAGGACGAAAGACCAAGCAGAACTAATCCAAATCCTAACAAATTTCT
>NW_020619578.1:0-730 GCF_003573695.1 Papaver somniferum | reverse complement strand
GAAACTATTATAAGCATTTTGACAGGAAATATATAATATTGCAAAATGCAATTACAACTAGTTGATATTTACATGTATTTATTGATATGTTTTTGTCATCATGATTTTTCAGTGCCAACTTTACTCTCATGTTTTCTCTTCAGCAGACTTCATTTTTCCCTTCAACGGGCTCTTCATGTAATTGCATCTCCTACACTCCCTGTATATGGTTCTGTAAATCTCTTTTTTCCTGTTGTGAAAGACGTAAATAATACATAAGCACATGAAAATACTTACAAAACCAAAATTGGTTTCATCAAAGAAACCATTAACTAAATGAAAATGATGAAACCAAAATTTGTTTCATCAAAAGACAATGCCAAATGAAAACACCAACAAAGTAGTTGGTCCCAGCAATATGCGAACTAAAGGTAAAAAGGATGAAACCGAAACAGGTTTCATCAAAGACAACACTAATTGAAAACACCAATAAGGATAAAAAACAAATGAAACTACTAACTAAAAATGGAAATGAAACCAGAGCCTTAATATGCAGTTCTTTGTTGTGTATCAAAGTTTTTATTTCAGATGCTAGCGCACACAAATGATGTAAAGAGCACCTATAAGGATATGTTTCTCTTTTTTCCCTGTCGTTAAGCCACATGTAAACATAAGCACCAACAAAGTGATGAAACTATAACTGAAAAATGATGAAACCAAATCTGATTCCATCTTTAAAACGTATTCATAC
>NW_020619577.1:0-801 GCF_003573695.1 Papaver somniferum | reverse complement strand
CACAACTTGAATGGGACTAACCCATTTACTATCTGAAATCGGATATATGATACCCGCATCAAGTAGCTTCAAGATCTCACTCTTAACAACGTCTCTCATGTTAGGATTAAGTCTCCTTTGCATTTCCCTAGATGGTTTGGCATTCTCTTCCAGATTAATGTGATGCATGCAAATGGTGGGGCTTATCCCTTTGAGATCTGAGATGGTCCATCCTAAGGCTTCTTTCTGCTCCTCAAGTACTCCTAAAAGCTTGTTTTCCTGTTCTATGTTTAATCGTGAAGAAATGATAACAGGTAAAGTATCAGAAGGACCTAGAAATGCATACTTCAAAGTATCAGGTAATGGTTTCAATTCCTGTTTGGCCTTAGGAGACTCATCCGAAGATATAACAGACTTCTCAGAAAGTGGGAGTTGTTCCACTGTAGTCTGCCATTTAGTGATGTCCATTTGAGGTACAGATTCGAGCAAAGATTGGACTTCACCAATGTATTCATCATCATACAACTCCAAGTTAACATCTTCCAAACATGCTTGCCAGGGATCTTTTGACATAATGTCAGTCAATGAATCTTGTATCAAACTCTCAATCATATTGACCTCATGTACATCCTCATCATGAAGATTCACATGCTGTTGACTAACATTAAACACATTCAGCTCGACAGTCATGTTCCCAAAAGACATCTTCAACACTCCATTACGACAATTGATGATCGCATTAGATGTCGCCAAGAAAGGACGTCCTAAAATGACAGGAATGTGACTATCCGGGTTTTGTACAGGTTGAGTGTCTAAGACAAT
>NW_020619576.1:0-821 GCF_003573695.1 Papaver somniferum | reverse complement strand
AAATGAAACAAATATACATGAAGTAATAATAGTATTATTCAAATGCTTAGTGTAATACTGGAATTAAAATAAAATAAATTCGTATATTGTTAGGATCATTCTTCGCAAATAGATTCGATCATCTTTTGAAATGGAAAATCATTTGAAATGAAAAATTAGTATGACGAAGTTAAACTGTTAGAATTTAAATTAGTATTATATTGAGCATAACTTAAATTAAAATCTCACTAACAAATATATAGCGATAAAATAATGGGTGGGTTTAAATAGCTATGGAAAATTGTTAGTGTTTATCTACGATTAAGTTTTGCAAAGTTAACTAATAACAAATTAGAATAATGTATTTTGCGTTTAAATCAGATAGATAATATAAGATTTATTAGGTAGGATTAAAGACGTGAGGTCATATAAGGCACAACACAAAGACTAAACTTGTTAACGATCTTATACCTAGATTATCTTTAGTGCAGTAAATGATTTATTGCACTAAATTATACACATGAAGTGATATTTATAGTACTTGAATGCTTAAAACAAAATTAGACTTAAAGGAAAATAAATTTGCCTATGAATAAGATACTTATTATTAAGACATATTAAATTTTTATGCAGACTCAAATTCAAATCATATTAAATTAATAACACCAATATTTAACAAGATATAGTATACGGATTCAACATGAATAGATAAAATCTGTTATATCAATCTTTTCGTGAAAGTAGAATTATGGTTAGAAGATTAAAAGCGTAGTGTACCAACTGGACTCTTAACTTAAGAATAATAAAAATGATAATATAATTAAGACAATAATTTTTGATAA
>NW_020619575.1:0-497 GCF_003573695.1 Papaver somniferum | reverse complement strand
AACCTTGGTTGGTCTAGGATTCAAGGATCCGGGCCCAAGAAAGGAATCCGTTTTAGCGCGGACGCTCGTTCGTTCGTTAGTTTAAGAAACAACAAAATAGACCTGAGTCTAATGATAAAAATTTTGTCTATGAGCTTTCACGAAAAACAAAACTTTATTTTTTAAATATGTGAGATCTCACAAAGTGGAATAAACTCTCGTTTCGAAGGTGGATGCTCGTACGAGAGAAAAAAAAAAATTTTAACAGACGTACGTCTGTTAGTAATAAAATTTTGTTTATGAGCTTTCATGAAATTTTTTATCTTCGAGCTTTCAGAAATCTTTAAAAATTATACTCTCGCTTCAAAGACAGATGCTCGTGCGATGGAGCAAAATATATATATATATATATATATATATATATATTGTTCAAACTTACGTGAGTTTCACGTTAAAATATGTATATATTTTTGTAAAATCAATGTTTTGATTTTGAACAACTAGTGAAAATAGACAAT
>NW_020619574.1:0-746 GCF_003573695.1 Papaver somniferum | reverse complement strand
TTTTTTTTATACTCACTACCCTTTTCCCAATGGCTCTTATACTTTCCACTAAACTAGAAAACCATTTGAAAGCTGGTGTTCCTAACTTGTTTATTCTGGACTATTATGCACATCTTTTTCAGACCTTGTGATCGAGCCCACTACTTTGCATCGTCTTTATGTTTCCACTTCATAGTTGTTTTCATAGTGAGCACTTGTATCCTTCGAGACTTGCACAAATAGGGGTTGGTCTTCCATAACCACCGGTTGGTATTCCATCGGAATATACCGTACGTTCTATAAAATGAAATATATCACATCATTTGCCAAAAATAAGATCTAAAAACACAGACTACGTATGGGTCGACAAGGACCACAAAAAAGCACATGACTAGGTCAACAAGGGATATCCCAACAGTCGTAGGAATACATCCGGGTCGACAAGGAAAATCCGAACCGTAAAAAAATTCACGGTCAGTAGTTTCGGGACGTAAGTTGACCTGTAATCTGAGAATGTTTGGATGGTTCGGCTTACGACATAAATCTGTGAGTAAAACATAAACGTCTAGGAAACCAGGCCGCTGCCGACAATATTAAATAACATTTAATATTTTCCATACACGTAGGAAAAATCTGCCAGTTAATTTGTATTTACGGCCAGGAAGTCTTATGTTATCGTTCCAGCCTTTACTCTCGATTAGCGGTTGGGAGTTCATCAAGAAAGATTCGTTAAACATAATTACGGCTAGAAGTTCATGGTTTCCCAG
>NW_020619573.1:0-746 GCF_003573695.1 Papaver somniferum | reverse complement strand
TTTTTTTTATACTCACTACCCTTTTCCCAATGGCTCTTATACTTTCCACTAAACTAGAAAACCATTTGAAAGCTGGTGTTCCTAACTTGTTTATTCTGGACTATTATGCACATCTTTTTCAGACCTTGTGATCGAGCCCACTACTTTGCATCGTCTTTATGTTTCCACTTCATAGTTGTTTTCATAGTGAGCACTTGTATCCTTCGAGACTTGCACAAATAGGGGTTGGTCTTCCATAACCACCGGTTGGTATTCCATCGGAATATACCGTACGTTCTATAAAATGAAATATATCACATCATTTGCCAAAAATAAGATCTAAAAACACAGACTACGTATGGGTCGACAAGGACCACAAGAAAGCACATGACTAGGTCAACAAGGGATATCCCAACAGTCGTAGGAATACATCCGGGTCGACAAGGAAAATCCGAACCGTAAAACAATTCACGGTCAGTAGTTTCGGGACGTAAGTTGACCTGTAATCTGAGAATGTTTGGATGGTTCGGCTTACGACATAAATCTGTGAGTAAAACATAAACGTCTAGGAAACCAGGCCGCTGCCGACAATATTAAATAACATTTAATATTTTCCATACACGTAGGAAAAATCTGCCAGTTAATTTGTATTTACGGCCAGGAAGTCTTATGTTATCGTTCCAGCCTTTACTCTCGATTAGCGGTTGGGAGTTCATCAAGAAAGATTCGTTAAACATAATTACGGCTAGAAGTTCATGGTTTCCCAG
>NW_020619572.1:0-638 GCF_003573695.1 Papaver somniferum | reverse complement strand
TTGCGAATTTTAAGAATGACGCTATGCATTTTCACAATCAAACCATCCAAATGGTTTGTGATGATCATAATATCCCACATTCTGATTATCCTTGTCTTTTAGAAGAAATCCCACAGAATACTCCCAGATTGATTATCTCTGATAGCGAAGCTGACGATGAAGAATCTGATAGTAATGGAAGTTCTGATGGTAATGAAGATTCTGACGCAGATGAAGAAGGAACCAAGTCTGATGAATATAATGAAGGATTAACCAAGAAATAGTCTTTGCTTCTTTCTTTGATTCTTTGAGTAAATCTCTCATATGGAGACAAATAACATTTTCTAATTTCATACATTCTCATACTTGCCTCTGTTATTTGAATCCAAATGAGAGATTTCATAAAAAAATTCTTATTGTATAATTTCGCAACCTTTTGCGAAGTGAATTTTGTTTCTTTTCAAAATTTCATTCCTGTGTGGTCTTATTTTTCCTTCCTAATTAAAGGTTTTATTATGCCACCTCTTGTCATTGCGACAAAATCGCACGACGTCCTTGCACTTTCATGCAAAAACCCATTGATCTTGCCTTAACTTTTTCTTTTGTATTATGGCCTCTTCAGGAATGTTGCGACAATATGACAGGCCTAAATATTCTTG
>NW_020619571.1:0-341 GCF_003573695.1 Papaver somniferum | reverse complement strand
GTATTTCAACAATGTATTTCTATCCATGAAGATGTATAATACCTCTTAAAAAAATTCTTACAGGTGATTTCTCACGAAACCAAGATGAAACCAAAATCGGTTTCATCGTATTTATGATGAAACCAAAATCGGTTTCATCTTATTTATGATGAAACCAAAATCGATTTCATCGTATTTTTGGGAGGTGGTGGTGGTGGGCGGTCGTGGTGATGGTTTTGGTCGGCGGTGGTCGACAGTGGTGGTGCTGGATGGTAGGGTGGATGGTATTGGTGGTGCAATTACGTAGTATCGGTGGTGGTGGTGGTGGTCGGAGGTGGTGGCGGTGGTGGTCGACAATGGTG
>NW_020619570.1:0-1324 GCF_003573695.1 Papaver somniferum | reverse complement strand
TTTGAACCGAAAATAAGCAACATTAGGATGTTCAACAGAAATTAAGAAAGGAGGTTTCCCATTGTAATGTACTCCCACTTCATTACTCAATAAACAACCCCGCTTTGCCATTGCATCAGCTGAAAAATTCACCTCTCTAAAAGTGTGAATGAAACGTATAGACGTATAGTTTCTACAGATCATAATCCATCTATTCCTTGCAAACCAAGGAATTGAGTCATTCTTGAAAGCTTCAACAACTCCCATAGAATCAGACCGTATACAAATACAAGAAAAACCCCATTGCATAGCCCACTAAAAACCAACAATAATGCCGTACAATTCTGCTAAATAATTCGTCGTGACTCCCAGCCCAATACTCATAGCACCAAGAACTGAACAATGCTCATCCCTAGCTACTAGACCTGCACCCGCAACGCCTGGGTTACCTCTCGCCGCTCCATCACAACAAATTTGTAATTCATTAGCCTCAGGCGGTAACCAAAAACAAGCCACAGGATGATGCATTTATACGTTAACTCAAAAAAGTCTACACATTTCTTTATAAGTTGGAAATTGATTTCTGAGACTAAATTGTAAACTATATAAACTCATCTTTAACAGAAAAAGTTTGAAAAATGTATTGTAATTACAATTAATATGTTCTAAGGCAATACCTCTAGTAAATATTGCATTTCTATGTACGTTGATTCAAGAAAATATGAAGGAAGTCAAATTTCACAATAGAAGAAAGATGAAAGACCATGCAAAACTAATCCAAATCCTAACAAAAAAAAATAAGAACAAAGAAAGAGGTGGAGGAACTTGATGATAATCCTACTTTCCTTCTTTTTGCTAGTTTTTTGTATTTAGGAGCTTATTTTGTTAGCTATTTTGATGATATTTATCTCCTTTTTGGTTTATGGGGGAGGTGAGGCCTTGAGCCTCCCTTTTTGTAATTCTTATAATTAAGTTTTTTGGCTTAATAAACCATTTTGACCTAGCAAAAAAAAAATAAAAAAAAATAAATAAATAAATCCTAACAAATTCGATCTATCTTGAATCCAATAGAAAGACAAAGTCAACACAAAAACAAAGAGTTCATAAAAATGTTGAATTTTATATACGTTAACTCAAAAACGTCTACACATTTCGTTATAAGTCGGAAATTGATTTCTGAGACTAAATTGTAAACTAGATAAACTCATCTTTAATAGAAAAAGTTTGAAAAATGTATTGTAAGTACAATTAATATGTTCTAAGGCAATACGTCTACTAAAAATTGCATTTCTACGTACGTTGATTCAAGAAAATATGAAGGAAGTCAAATTTCACAATAGAAGAA
>NW_020619569.1:0-556 GCF_003573695.1 Papaver somniferum | reverse complement strand
CACAAGTTCAAGATTCTTTCTGAAATGAGGTAGAATGGAAAAACAACACTTCTTGTGTTATCATGGGTTGATTTACATATAAAGAATCTGGAAATTATATAGTTGCAGGTTGTAGATTTTAACTAGGATACTTTGCCCGTGGAGGAGAAAGCGTTCTGTATTCTTATAGAAGGTTTTGAGATTCAACTCCGCAACAAGGATCAAATCATCTCCGCTTTGGAGAAATAAATTCCAACAGAAGAATGAAACCATTACTCCGTTGACAGTTAAAAGCGAAACACTATTAAAGAAGATTGCAGCTCAGCCAACGGCTGCCGTGGAAGTGACAAGGGATAATGAACAACAAACGTTAGATGAATCTAGCAATACTTAAAAAATTACTCAACTGAATTGAACACACAATTTGACACACGCGGGCAGCGACACCTTCTCAGCAAATGGTCCTAAGTACAATAGGCCGCGGTTACTCCTCAATAATGAGTGATGCTATACCCTATCAACAAAGATATTTCCAGGATAGAACTGTTCGATATAGAATGCATAAGCACAATACAAT
>NW_020619568.1:0-378 GCF_003573695.1 Papaver somniferum | reverse complement strand
CAATAATGGCTACGTCCAGCTAATCTCTCTAGCATTTGGTCGATGAAGGGAAGGGGAAAGTGGTCCTTCCTAGTGACCTTGTTCAATTTCCTATAGTCAATACAGACACGCCAACCTGTGGTCACCCGGGTTGGTATTAACTCATTGTTATCATTCTGGACTACAGTAATACCGGATTTCTTGGGAACAACCTGAACGGGGATGACCCACTTATTGTCTAAAATGGGGTAAATAATGCCTGCATCTAACAGCTTAAGAACCTCGGTTCGAACTACTTCTTTCATATTAGGGTTCAGTCGACGTTGCATCTCCCTAGAAGGTTTTGTGTCACTCTCTAAATAGATATGATGCATACAATCAGTAGGACTTATACCCTTA
>NW_020619567.1:0-968 GCF_003573695.1 Papaver somniferum | reverse complement strand
AAAAAGCTCTGAAAAAGCTTTAAGTTAGTTATATTTCGTAGCACTAGTATCTACTAGCCAGGGGATTCGTTAAAGCCAACTGAAAGTAACTTAATTCTTTATAATGAATGATACTAACAAAGTTTCCTACAATAATGAAGATTATCTTTGGATATATCCTAAAAAAACAAAAGAGCCCTGAAAGAGCTCTGAGAAACTCTAAAAAGCTCAGGAAGACTCCAATAAGATTTAAAAAGCTTAAATTTAATAATACTCTGTAGCATTGGGATCTACAAGCTAGGAGATTCGTTAAAGAATGATAATAACAAATCCCTACAATAGTGAAGATCAACTTTGAATGTTCTCTAAAAAGTCTTGAAAACTCTAAAAACCCTGAAAACTATTGAAAGCCCTAAAATATCTAAAGAGCTCTGAAAAACTCTAAAAACCTCTGAAAAAGCTTTAAGTTAGTTATATTTCGTAGCACTAGTATCTACTAGCCAGGGGATTCGTTAAAGCCAACTGAAAGTAACTTAATTCTTTATAATGAATGATACTAACAAAGTTTCCTACAATAATGAAGATTATCTTTGGATATATCCTAAAAAAACAAAAGAGCCCTGAAAGAGCTCTGAGAAACTCTAAAAAGCTCAGGAAGACTCCAATAAGATTTAAAAAGCTTAAATTTAATAATACTCTGTAGCATTGGGATCTACAAGCTAGGAGATTCGTTAAAGAATGATAATAACAAATCCCTACAATAGTGAAGATCAACTTTGAATGTTCTCTAAAAAGTCTTGAAAACTCTAAAAACCCTGAAAACTATTAAAAGCCCTAAAATATCTAAAGAGCTCTGAAAAACTCTAAAAAGCTCTGAAAAAGCCTCAAGTTAGTTATATTTCGTAGCACTAGTATCTACTAGCCAGGGGATTCGTTAAAGCCAACTGAAAGTAACTTAATTCTTTATAATGAATGATACTAACAAAGTT
>NW_020619566.1:0-2029 GCF_003573695.1 Papaver somniferum | reverse complement strand
TGCTAACTTAAATTTGAACCAAATTCAGTACCATGATGATCATCATTACCAAAATAGTATAACCCAAAACCAAAAACAAAGGCTAAGAGTATATAATTTACAATAACCAGTTCATTAAACAAAAACCAAAAAATGTTCCAACCTAATCATTCATCTATTAGCAAACACAAACAACTACATTCTATCACCTGGCTTGATTATCGCTTAGTCCTTGGAAATGGATGCTCAGATGCAGTCGTTTGAGAAGCCGGGACTGTTGTTGGTGCTGATGCTTTCCTTGCAGTTCTACCCTTAATGTCGTCCCGATAGTAATCATCCCTGGATGTACTTTGCAGGTTAAGTTTATCTACCTGCGGAAATTTATACTCATTCCGACAAATAACTGCCGTATTGAATTCCTCGTCGACTTCATCACCAGCATATTTCCAGATTTAGGTAGGTGCACCTAACACAATAGACTTTTTTTTATTTTCTTGGTCAGGCACATAAAATACCTGCTTAGCTTGGGAGGCTACAATGAAAGGATCATATTCTGGAGTCCCAACTTATCAAGCTCAACCAAAATGTAGCCAAGTTTGTCTTTTGAGACCCCTGCTTTGGTAACCCATTTACACCTGAAAAGTGGCACTTTCAGCTTATGATATGTAAGAACCCATATCTCTTGTAAAACACCATAATAATAAGCCAGATTAAGGGTAATCCCCGCTTTTCTAATGTGTGTGTCAGTTGCCTCTACGTAAACCCCGCTATTCTGGTTAACGGAACCATCATGAGATTTTGTGTGAAACAGGTATCCATTGATGTGATATGCTTCGTATGTCTCTACTTGTGCATTCGGTGTGATTGATAGCCACCTTAAGTCCTGATTGAAGTTTTCCCTAGAGTTTGCTCACTCAATCTCAACGTGAAATACATTATAAAGATTAGCCTCCGTCTCAACGCAAAAGTTACATATCAAGAGTGACATTTTCTGCAAACTCTTACCACTTTTTGTAACCATTTGGCGAACTCTTCACGATGTTTTTGATCAAGCTGTCTATCATTCATACCAAGATATTTCTCCTTCAAAAAATTCTGGTGTCGGCTGGACAGTACAATGATTAATGTTATTATCTTTACAGAAATTCGGACACAGAATCAAAAACTAAATAAAAAATGAGGTTACTTGGTTAGATATAGTTATACTTACTCAACGTAAGGAGTAACTTCAGGAGAATTCTGCAATATATTGAAATGCGCTTTATCAAACAGATCCTTATCAACAAGAGGAAACTTAGCAGATGACATTGGTTTTCCCCTGAAAGAATAAGAATCGTCGCCAGTGTCAGATGTGTTGAGTTTGTCTGGTGGCATTCTGATTGTATCATTGATGCTTTGTTGGTGCTCACTGATAATCTCAATTGTCTCTTCCGCAAGGTTCCCTTCAGCAATGCTTCCTCCAGGTATGTTTTTGTTTCGCACATGCCCTTTAATGACCTTCATGCACCTTTAAACGGGTACATCCATCGAAAGAATACAAGACCAAAAATTTTCACTTCCCTGGTAAGATGCACAGTTAAATGAACCATGATGTCGAAAAAGGATGGAGGAAAGTATTTCTCGAGAAAGCACAACGTCACAACGAGATTCGACTGCAATTTTTCTAGCTCTGCCACCTTGATTTCATTGCTAGATATTGCCCTGAAAAAGAAACAAAACCTGATAATAGCATATCTTGTTGGCTACGGCATAATTGATTTAATCACAATGGGCAAAAAATGTTGCATTAGCATGTGATAATCATGCGATTTTAGTCCGATAATCTTTTGATATTTTCGATTCACCGGGGTTGAAAAGTTTGAACACTACCCTTGTGGAACCTTTATCTCGGATAATGTTGCACATAACTTGTCCTTTTCCTCTGGGCTTAATGAGTGACATGCTGCCTTTAGTATATATCCCCCTTTGCCATTTTCCTTAGGTTGTAACTCATCTCTAAAACCCATCTCCTTCTGATAGACGCATTTATGTGTCTATTTTCATCTCTTTT
>NW_020619565.1:0-371 GCF_003573695.1 Papaver somniferum | reverse complement strand
TTTTTTTTTTTGGTGTTTGGATTATTTTCTTTGTTGAAATGTACAATTTAGTTTTGGTCATTGTTTAACTAGACAACCTTTGGTTTTTTTCCTTTTTTTGCGTTGCACCTATAGTCCAGCCGTCCGGGCCACCCCAACCCACTTAGGTAATTAGTAGAAAAGTAGAAAAATTATTTGGGTATTTCCTAAGAGATCATGATTTATTTTAGTTTGTTATGTTCGGAATGTATATATTAGATTAAAAAGGAAATTAAATAAACATGAAAATATTCATTCCATATCTCATTATACTGCTACAATATCTCATTTTTTAGTAATATGGAAATTGAAATATTCGGTGTAAATACCAAAGAATCGTGATTTAAGATAAT
>NW_020619564.1:0-443 GCF_003573695.1 Papaver somniferum | reverse complement strand
CCGTCCTTCATATTTTCTTGAATCAACGTACATAAAAATGCAGTTTTTACTAGGTGTAATGCCTTAGAACATATTATTTGTGTACAATACATTTTTCAAATTTTTCTGTTAAAGATGAGTTATCTAGTTTACAATTTAGTATCAGAAATCAATTTCCGACTTATAACGAAATGTGTAGACTTTTTTGAGTTAACGTATATAAAATGGAACATTTTTATGAACTCTTTCTTTTTGTGTTGGCTTTGTCTTTCTATTTGATTCTAGATAGATGAAATTTATTAGGATTTGGATTAGTTCTGCATGGTCTTTCATCCTTCTTCTATTGTGAAATTTGACTTGCTTCATATTTTCTTGAATCAACGTACATATAAATGCAATTTTTACAAGACGTATTGCCTTAGAACATATTAATTGTAATTACAATACATTTTTCAAACTTTTTC
>NW_020619563.1:0-279 GCF_003573695.1 Papaver somniferum | reverse complement strand
AAATCAATTTTCGACTTATAACGAAATGTGTAGACTTTTTTGAGTTAACATATATTAAATTCAACATTTTTATGAACTCTTTCTTTTTGTGTTGGCTTTGTCTTTCTATTTGATTCAAGATAAATGAAATTTGTTAGGATTTGGATTAGTTTTGCATGGTCTTTCATCCTTCTTCTATTGTGAAGTTTGACTTCCTTCATATTTTCTTGAATCAACGTACATAGAAATGCAATTTTTACTAGACGTATTGCCTTAGAACATATTAATTGTAATTACAAT
>NW_020619562.1:0-667 GCF_003573695.1 Papaver somniferum | reverse complement strand
ATTTTTATGAACTCTTTCTTTTTGTGTTGGCTTTGTCATTTCTATTTGATTCAAGATAGATGAAATTTGTTAGGATTTGGATTAGTTCTGCATGGTCTTTCATCCTTCTTCTATTGTGAAATTTGACTTGCTTCATATTTTCTTGAATCAACGTACATAGAAATACAATTTTTACTAGACGTATTGCCTTAGAACATATTAATTGTAATTACAATACATTTTACAAACTTTTTCTGTTAAAGATGAGTTTATCTAGTTTACAATTTAGTCTCAGAAATCAATTTTCGACTTATAACGAAATGTGTAAACTTTTTTGAGTTTACATATATTAAATTTAACATTTTTATGAACTCTTTCTTTTTGTGTTTGCTTTGTCTTTCTATTTGATTCAAGATAGATTAAATTTGTTAGGATTTGGATTTTTTATGCAAGGTCTTTCATCCTTCTTCTATTGTGAAATTTGACTTGCTTCATATTTTCTTGAATCAATGTACATAGAAATGCAATTTTTTCTAGACGTATTGCCTTAGAACATATTAATTGTAATTACAATACATTTTTCAAACTTTTTCTGTTAAAGATGAGTTTATCTGGTTTACAATTTAGTCTCAGAAATCAATTTTCGACTTATAACGAAATGTGTAGACTTTTTTGAGTTAACGTATAT
>NW_020619561.1:0-300 GCF_003573695.1 Papaver somniferum | reverse complement strand
TTTACAATTTAGTCTCAGAAATCAATTTCCGACTTATAACGAAATGTGTAGACTTTTTTGAGTTAACGTATATAAAATTCAACATTTTTATGAACTGTTTCTTTTTGTGTTGGCTTTGTCTTTCTATGCGATTCAAGATAGATGATATTTTTTAGGATTTGGATTAGTTATGCATGGTATTTCATTCTTCTCCTATTGTGAAATTTGACTTGATTCATATTTTCTTGAATCAACGTACATAGAAATACAATTTTTACTATACGTATTGCCTTAGAACATATTAATTGTAATTACAATACA
>NW_020619560.1:0-510 GCF_003573695.1 Papaver somniferum | reverse complement strand
GCATGGTCTTTCATCCTTCTTCTATTGTGAAATTTGACTTCCTTCATATTTTCTTGAATCAACGTACATAGAAATGCAATTTTTACTAGACGTATTGCCTTATAACATATTAATTTTAATTACAATACATTTTTCAAACTTTTTCTGTTAAAGATGAGTTTATCTAGTTTACAATTTAGTTTCAGAAATCAATTTCCGACTTATAACGAAGTGTGTAGATTTTTTTGAGTTAACGTATATTAAATTCAACATTTTTATGAACTCTTTCTTTTTGTGTTGCCTTTGCCTTTCTATTTGATTCAAGATAGATGAAATTTGGTTGGATTTGGATTAGTTGTGCATGGTCTTTCATCCTTCTTCTATTGTGAAATTTTACTTCCTTCACATTTTCTTGAATCTACGTACATAGAAATGCAATTTTTACTAGATGTATTGCCTTAGAACATATTAATTGTAATTACAATACATTTTTCAAACTTCTTCTCTTAAAGATGAGTTTATCTAGTCTAC
>NW_020619559.1:0-848 GCF_003573695.1 Papaver somniferum | reverse complement strand
TCTGCCCCGACCTTAATGCATGATATTTCTTCTAGTATTCCATGTGATGTTTCCCCTGATGTGCCGATGCATGAAAATAAATCTGTTGATGATGTTGATAATTCTGATTGTAATCTTGCCAATGTGATTGATGATAATGAGCATGATGTGACATGTGTAGATGAGTTAGAAGATTTTGATTTGATTGATAATGATATGCCTATTCTCCTACATGAGTCACAATCTGTTGGCCTTCCACCCAACCTAGATTTGGTTTGTACCCGTATTGTCAAACCGATTTTTCTGAAAATTCCTAATCTAGGATTGGAACTGTGTGCTTCCCAAGTCCTCTTGGACTATTTTGCTTCAAAATATAACACTTTTAAAGAGCCACAGTTGGAAATTGCATGTTTGCCCATCCCGAAAACAGTCCATTATGAGTTAGACCTTTTGAATCCTGAACCCTTAAAATTGTTAGATTTTGTGCTTAAAAGTAAACCTGTTAAACAATTTAGGTTTAGGGGTAATTCATTCGGTTTTTCACTATCACTCCCATTTAAGTCCAATTTTAGTGTTTTGAAACTTCCTTTGTCTCTACACTTTTTCTTTTGGGTTGATCCTCAACTCTTTAGACTTTTAGTGTATGGTGAATTTTTTGTATATAATCCAGTAGTTAAAATTTCTTAAAAAACTTTTGTTCCTTTTGTATATATTTTGCTAATCCAATATGATCTCGGCTAAAATATGTTGGATTGTTTGCCTTGAATAACGGAGTTTTAATTCTGCTTTCGCCGAAATCGGGTATTCTCTCTCCTTTTACTCTACTCAGCATGTCCCTTTCCATATGTTGCATTTTAATTCTTTCCATA
>NW_020619558.1:0-410 GCF_003573695.1 Papaver somniferum | reverse complement strand
TTTTACTAGATGTAATTCCCTAGAACATATTATTTGTGATTATAATACATTTTTTAAACTTTTTCTGTTAAAGATGAGTTTATCTAGTTTACAATTTAGTCTCAGAAATCAATTTCCGACTTATGACGAAGTGTGTAGACTTTTTTGAGTTAACATATATAAAATTCAACATTTTTATGAACTCTTTCTTTTTGTGTTGGCTTTGTCTTTCTATTTTATTCAGGATAGATGAAATTTGTTAGGATTTTGATTAGTTATGCTTGGTCTTTCATCCTTCTTCTATTGTGAAATTTGACTTCCTTCATATTTTCTTGAATCAACGTATATAGAAATGCAATTTTTACTAGACGTACTGCCTTTGAACATATTAATTGTAATTACAATACATTTTTCAAACTTTTTCTGTTAAA
>NW_020619557.1:0-381 GCF_003573695.1 Papaver somniferum | reverse complement strand
TTTTTAACAGAAAAAGTTTAAAAAATGTATTGTAATTACAATCAATACGTTCTAAGGCAATACGTCTAGTAAAAATTGCATTTTTATGTAAGTTGATTCAAGAAAATATGAAGGAAGTCAATTTTCACAATAGAAGAAGGATGAAAGACCAAGAAGAACTAATCCAAATACTAACAAATTTCATCTATCTTGAATCAAATAGAAAGACAATGCCAACACAAAAAGAAAGAGTTCATAAAAATGTTGAAATTTTCTATACGTTAACTTAAAAAAGTCTACACACTTCGTTATAAGTCGGAAATTGATTTCTGAGACTAAATTGTAAACTAGATAAACTCATCTTTAGCAGAAAAAGTTTGAAAAATGTATTGTAATTACAAT
>NW_020619556.1:0-289 GCF_003573695.1 Papaver somniferum | reverse complement strand
TTCTATGTACGTTGATTCAAGAAAATATGAAGGAAGTCAAATTTCACAATAGAAAGACCATGCAGAACTAATCCAAATCCTAACAAATTACATCTATCTTGTATCAAATAGAAAGACAAAGCCAACACAAAAAGAAAGAGTTCATAAAAATGTTGAATTTTATATACGATAACTCAAAAAAGTTTACACATTTCGTTATATGTCGGAAATTGATTTCTGAGATTAAATTGTAAACTAGATAGACTCATCTTTAACATAAAAAGTTTGAAAAATGTATTGTAATTACAAT
>NW_020619555.1:0-607 GCF_003573695.1 Papaver somniferum | reverse complement strand
AATTGCAATTTTTACTAGACGTATTGCCTTAGAACATATTAATATTTTTCAAACTTTTTCTGTTAAAGATGAGTCTATCTAGTTTACAATTTAGTCTCAAAATCAATTTCCGACTTATAACGAAATGTATAGACTTTTTTGAGTTAACGTATATAAAAATCAACATTTTTTTATGAACTCTTTATTTTTTTGTTGGCTTTGTCCTTCTATTTGATTCAAGATAGATGAAATTTGATAAGTTATGCATGGTCTTTCATCCTTCTTCTATTGTGAAATTTGACTTGCTTCATATTTTCTTGAATCAACGTACATAGAAATGCAATTTGTACTAGACGTATTGCCTTAGAACATATTAATTGTCATTACAATACATTTTTCAAACTTTTTCTGTTAAAGATGAGTCTATCTAGTTAACAATTTAGTCTCAGAAATCAATTTCCGACTTATAACGAAATGTGTAGACTTTTTTGAGTTAACGTATATAAAATTCAACATTTTTATGAACTCTTTCTTTTTGTGTTGGCTTTGTCTTTCTATTTGATTCAAGATAGATGAAATTTGTTAGGATTCGGATTAGTTCTGCATGGTCTTTCATCCTTCTTCTATT
>NW_020619554.1:0-845 GCF_003573695.1 Papaver somniferum | reverse complement strand
AATCAACGTACACAGAAATGCAATTTTTACTAGACGTAATGGCTTAGAACATATTTATTGTGATTACAATACATTTTTCAAACTTTTTCTGTTAAAGATGAGTTTATCTTGTTTACAATTTAGTCTCAGAAATCAACTTCCGACTTATAACAAAGAGTGTAGACTTTTTTGAGTTAACGTATAAAAAATTCAACTTTTTTATGAACTCTTTATTTTTGTATTGGCTTTGTCTTTCAATTTGATTCAAATATATGAATTTTGTTACAATTTGGATTAGTTATGGCTGGTTTTTCATCCTTCTTCTATTGTGAAATTTGGCTCACTTCATATTTTCTTGAATTAACATCCATAGAAATGAAAACTAGACGTAATTCCTTAGAACATATAATTTGTGATTAAAATACATTTTTCAAACTTTTTCTGCTAAAGATGAGTTTATATAGTTTACAATTTAGTCTCAGAAATCAACTTCCGACTTATAACGAAGACTTTTTTGAGTTAACGTATAAAAAATTCAACATTTTTATGAACTCTTTATTTTTATCTTGGCTTTGTCTTTCAATTTGGTTCAAATAGATGAAATTTGTTAGAATTTGGATTAGTTTTGGCTGGTCTTTCATCATTCTTATATTGTGAAATTTGACTTCCTTCATATTTTCTTGAATCAACGTACACAGAAATGCAATTTTTACTAGACGTAATGGCTTAGAACATATTTATTGTGATTACAATACATTTTTCAAACTTTTTCTGTTAAAGATGAGTTTATCTTGTTTACAATTTAGTCTCAGAAATCAACTTCCGACTTATAACAAAGAGTGTAGACTTTTTTGAGTTAACGTATA
>NW_020619553.1:0-842 GCF_003573695.1 Papaver somniferum | reverse complement strand
TTCAATATTTTTATGAACTCTTTATTTTTGTATTGGCTTTGTCTTTTAATTTGATTCAAATAGATGAATTTTGTTACAATTTGGATTAGTTCTGGATGGTCTTTCATCCTTCTTCTATTGTGAAATTTGGCTTCCTTCATATTTTCTTGAATAAACGTACATGATTAAAATACATTTTTAACACTTTTTCGGTTAAAGATGAGTTTATCTAGTTTACAATTTAGTCTCAGAAATCAATTTTCGACTTATACGAAGTTTGAAAACTTTTTTGAGTTAACATATATAAAATTCAACATTTTTATGAACTCTTTCTTTTTGTGTTGGCTTTTTCTTTCTATTTGATTCAAGATAGATGAAATTTGTTAAGATTTGGATTTGTTTTGCTTGGTCTTTCATCCTTCTTCTATTGTGAAATTTGACTTCCTTCATAAATTCTTGAATCAACGTACATAGAAATGCAATTTTTACTAGACGTACTGCCTTAGAACCTATTTATTGTGATTACAATACATTTTTCAAACTTTTTCTGTTAAAGATGAGTTTAACTAGTTTACAATTTAGTCTCAGAAATCGACTTCCGACTTATAACGAAGAGTGTAGACTTTTTTGAGTTAACAGTATAAAAAATTCAACATTTTTATGAACTCTTTATTTTTGTCTTGGCTTTGTCTTTCAATTTGATTCAAATAGATGAAATTTGTTAGAATTTGGATTAGTTCTGGCTGGTCTTTCATCCTTCTTATATTGTGAAATTTGACTTCCTTCATATTTTCTTGAATCAACGTACACAGAAATGCAATTTTTACTAGACGTAATGGCTTAGAACATATTTATTGTGATTA
>NW_020619552.1:0-657 GCF_003573695.1 Papaver somniferum | reverse complement strand
TGTTTAAGATGAGTTTATCTAGTTTACAATTTAGTTTCAGAAATCAATTTCAGACTTATAACGAAGGGTGTAGCCTTTTTTGAGTTAACGTATATAAAATTCAACATTTTTATGAACTCTTTCTTTTTGTGTTGGATCTGTCTTTCTATTTGATTTAAGATAGATGAAATTTCTTAGGATTTGGATTAGTTATGCATGGTCTTTCATCCTTCTTCTATTGTGAAATTTGACTTCCTTCATATTTTCTTGAATCAACGTACATAGAAATGCAATTTTTACTAGACGTAGTGCCTTAGAACATATTATTTTTGATTACAATACATTTATCAAACTTTTTCAATTAAAGATGAGTTGTTCTAGTTTACAATTTAGTTTCAGAAATCAATTTCAGACTTATAACAAAGGGTGTAGCCTTTTCTGAGTTAACGTATATAAAATTCAACATTTTTATGAACTCTTTCTTTTTGTGTTGGATATGTCTTTCTATTTGATTCAAGATATATGAAATTTTTTAGTATTTGGATTAGTTATGCATGGTCTTTCATCCTTCTTCTATAGTGAAATTTGACTTCCTTCATATTTTCTTGAATCAACGTACATAGAAATGCAATTTTTACTAGACGTAATGCCTTAGAACATATTATTTGTGATTACAAT
>NW_020619551.1:0-363 GCF_003573695.1 Papaver somniferum | reverse complement strand
TCTGGGTTAATTCTAACAAGTCTGTTTGTCTGGTCTCTGTAGGTCACAATCATGTCCTAGTAGGTACCTTAACTAACATGTTGGTCAGACAGAGCAATCGGAAACAATTTGGTCCACAAGGGTTATGAAGATTTGGTTTTTGAATGGGTTTTGGTTTTAAGAAGGGATTTTGTTTTTGGTTTAAAAATTTTGGGTTTTGGAAAAAAGAAATTTTTGAACTAAACCTAGCATAAATTATCACAACTCATAAAAGAAAATAAAAACAATAATAATAATTAAAACAAACCCATAAAAGAAAAAAAAAGAAAAATAAAAGAAAAATAAAGGAAAACAAAAACAAAAAAAAATTATTACAATCCCAAA
>NW_020619550.1:0-5756 GCF_003573695.1 Papaver somniferum | reverse complement strand
TTCATCCGCTTCTTGATTTCTCTCTACCTGTCTATGGTTTCTGGTTTGTTGCTCTTCTTCTACTTCTTCTTCCGAATTTGATTGCCAAGTGTGTATACTTACCCTATCATAATCTGTATTCCTCCCTTGTACTAGTGTTTGTTGAATTGGTGGTTGAATTTGATTTTCTCTATTACTTCTCATTCTAGTAGATTCTCACATTTCACTTCTTTCTCTCCCAGCAATTCTCTTGCTTCTTCTAATAGTAGTCGGTTGTTCGGATGTATTTCTTTTTCTAGCCATTTCTTCAATGTTAACAAATTGCAAGAAATTATGTAAAATTCTTAATAAATCACTCTAAACCTTCACAAATCTCAATATTAATCTTCAATTTTTTCTAGAATAATCTTCAATATCGTCCCTGTTTCTAGCGCCATTATGTAGTTGCAGGAAATCCTATACTACACCCCTCATATGATTTCATTATTAATCAACTCATTTTTAGATTTACACTCTTAATTTTATTGATCAATCTTTGAATTTTCTTATAAGAAAACATAAAGGAATCAAGAATGACCTCTGCTCTAGACTTTCTCTCTCCTATTTACTTGTTTCTTACTCAAAAAAGGTCTCCCTTTCTTTACAACTTGAACGATTATTATAGGGAAATACATAGTGGATGACAGCTAATCTGTCCTTTATTTTCGGATATGGTCTGCGACATTCTCTCAACCTTACAAATGTTAATCTCTCAAGCTCTCTAATTTTCGCAGGACAAACACATCTTTCTCGTGATTCTAGCTGACGTCGTTTATCGTATCATTTCTAAAATTGTTCTGCGACGCTGTTGTGTTGTGTTGTTGATAATTTTGCTGAGATATTATCGTTGCGATATTCTGATCCTACACGGTGTTAATACATAAATTTATTTGTAATTAAAACTTAAATATGAATCAAACAAAAATAATAACATAAGAATAATGCATTCTAAGATTTTAGATACAAACAATAATAATACGTCGAAACTATGAATTAGGATTTGGTGGACCAATATTGTTTTCCGACTCTGTTGATTGTTTCTTGCATAAAATTTGCATTTGTAGAGAATGCTTGAACCGAGCTTTGCTGACTGTAAGCTAGTTATTGGTTTGTATGACCGTGTGAATTCCCAAGTGTGGATACATCTTTGCTCGTTTTTCATTGATTTGGATTGTGTAACTGAAAAGACGAGGGTACCCAAATATACCTCAATCTAAAACTTATCCACTTGTAAGTCCTTTCTCCTAAAGTGATTGTCTATGGACTGAGTCGAGACAATACAACTAATTCGTTCACACTTCGTGTGATCGTCTATGGATACGACATCGAGACAATACAAAAACGAAGTATGTTTACTTGATAAAAGGTTCAGACTTAACCAAACACAATAGGATTACTTATCAAGTAAATAGGAATTAAAGTTTGTGTATTTTACTTCTAATTATAATAAAAACAATTATAATTGCGGAAATAGAAAAGTAAAAGACACAACAAGAATTTTTTAATGAGGAAACCGCAAATGCAGAAAAACCCGGGACCTTTTAAGAATACTCTCATGATTAAGCCGTTATAGAAAATCAGCAACTTCGTATAGTTGAGACCAAGCAACTAAACCTATAGTTCACCTAGTTCCGTCTGTATTCCCACGCCTCCAACTTATAAATAAGTCACGTACTTGGAATAATTCCTTTGGTTCGTATTCCAAACAGTACAGGAACAACAAATCTGTTTGGTAACAACTCTTTTCAACCAAGTGATGTGAGTTCGAAAAAAGGCTCTTCTGTTTATCTCAATAAACTCCTTTGTCAGGTTCTTAGATCTATCTTATTATCAACTACCAAAGTAATTGTGTAATCAATATTCTTAATCACAAAGAATTGTATTGATGCCGATCTACACAACTAATCAGTCTAATCTACCATAAGGATAAACCAATTATAGTTGGATCCTCTTTTACCGAAACAAGTATTGTGCACACCAAATATTATGAAGCCAAATCAGAAATCTTCAAAGCCTTCTTTGTCTTCAAATCTTCTTAGATCTTCAATAAACACCTGCACACGATCAACTTGAATCTCTTGTGATCAATCACGCACAGAACGGAGTCTATTAACAATGGATTATCACAAGACGTCTTTAGATATACAAAGAGTCTAAAGATCCCCGTCCAAACTTCGATCTAGTTTCAGTGAATCTTATATTAGAAGAGGCATAAATAAACTAGGTGAAATCAAAGTTCAACCACCGTTAGTCAATCAAATCAATATAAAATAAAAGATAAAATGCAATTACCTATTTTCCAACCAACGGTACTAATAGAGCTTCTCAATCCCAAAGAAGTCTTTAAACTGAGCGGCCATAATAAATTTCTCCTAATTAGGTTACTCTCCTCTCCGAATAGGCCGCTTCACCAGTAGCAGCACAACTGAGATAGTTTTGTTGTCTCTGAGGATTAGTTTGATCGAAATTGAAACTTTCATATTTATAGACCAAGGAAGTTTGGACACCAAGGAATTTCCAAAACTGAAAATATTCTCAAGATATGCGATATACTCCAAATTCGGTTTCCATAATTCCTGGAAATGCTTTGTCAAAATAATGACCGAAAATCTCTTAGAAAATATCCAACTAGCAAATGCACATTACTAATTTTCATTTTCCAAAAATAAAATTAAGAACCTTAAATAAACGGTTCTCAATTTATCTTTCGATCTGGGATTTTCTTCCTTTAGCTATTAAGGAATAACTTTGAACAATTAAAGATAAGCGTTACTGCACATGTTCAAAGTATGTCGACATCCTTACTTTGTAAGTCCTCTTTCATACTTACAATTTTGAAACCTATTTTCTACACTTCCAAACAAGTTTAAAATTGGTTCATCTGACTTTCAAGAACTATGTGATTGATCAAGAACACTCAATCACCAAACATGGGCTTCACGATTCTACCAAAACAAGTTTTGGTTCTACCTCCATGTGAGTACTTTTCATAGTCACGCTAGTTACCAAAATTCGGTTGACTAGGTACTAATATCGGCTCCCTACATATATATGGTATCCAACTTGTACTTGCTGCACGTGTCCATAGGATCGGTTCCCCTTTGCCTAAAAACGTGTTGCACATGTCCATAGGAATGGTTTCCCTTTCTACTAAAAACATGTTGCACCTCATACAAGGATCGATTCCCCTTTGTGATAGGTTGCACCTTTTACTAGGATCGGTTCCCCTTTACCCAGAGTCGGTCATACCAATAACACTAAATCGATCATACCATCTCAGGTGATTACTTAAGATCGGTTTCACTAATAATAGTCATACCAATACAAAAGTCAGGCCTTTGTGAATATTTTTACCAAGAATATAAACAAGTCATGAGAGGTTATACTAATCACACATATTGGTAGTTCAAAAGATACGCAATGAATAACAATACCAATAATGCCTGGAGATTTCTCTTTCGATTCACAAAACAAGTTCATGAATTTACTTCCTTAAAACAAATGTAAAACATTGTTTCCTAGGATGAAATATTCACCTTATACCCAGACATAATCACAATAGCATTCAAACGATTATGTTGATGTCTTATATACAAAGTTTAAGGGTTAAGGAATAAACCTCGTATTGTATTCCTTAATACTATGTCTAACTAGAGTATAATCATTCATGCTTCGCAGTTTTGTTTTCAATATGCACGACTTGAAAGATACATTATTGAATGAAACAGTTCAAGCCAAATATCAGTAACCTCAAGTAGAAGGATGTTGTTGTCGTTGTAGCTCCTTACTTCTTCACTTCTTCAAGTCTTCGCAATAATTGTAATGTCTCATATCCCAATACTTTCAAGCTAACCTATACGAAGTTGACTCTAGTACATAATCAAGCGACTCTTAAAATGAGTTTTCATTCACTAAAATAGGACAACCAAACTTGACATACCAATGCTTCGTGGGTTCAACCGAGCTATGCTCTAACAGTACTCTTCTATATAAGATAAATCAACTTCTCCTAGTTTGACTAGTAAACCTAACCATGTATAACCCTTGACTTAGGCGTGCTTTTGATAGGTCCAGATTTTCTCCTATGGGGATAGATCTTAGATTCAAACTCTTGACCTTAGAGTTTCCTTTGTCAAATCTCTAATTATATTCTTTTTTGTATGCCACATAAGTATGAGGGGAATATTATCATGTGTACGATGTTAGTGGCGTGTGCGAGAAGTAACTGGGCCTTCCAATGGAGCAATAAAGTCTTGTTTTATAAAATTCTCAAACCAAGGGTAATTCAAGGCCCTAATTATTTCGTCGTAGACTTGAAGCGCCCTTGTGAGGCATGAAAGGTATTCCACATACTTATGGTTGGCATGTTTTGAGCTTATGATTGCATTCAGGTACGTGTGTAGGGGACAGGGAGACATGGTCGACGCCTTTCTTGGGGTGTGACACTAGAATTACTCATGTAGAATAGGATCTAGGGTTAATAACACCTTCTGTTTTGAGAAAATTCCCAAATATGGTTTATTTGATTAAAACTCTAATCTTTCTCTTCTGGATAAAAATTGAGCTTTGACTTTGTATATGCGTGTATTGAGGAGGATGAGAGTTGAGAGAATCCTTGGATATCTGTGAGGTTAGTGAGACATGATGAGAATAGCCGGACTCCATCCTTGAAGTTGTAGAATCTTCGTTCTAGAGAAATTTTGAATTTAAGCTTGTATTCTGCCTAAACCCTAATTATCTTTCCGTTCAACTTGGGAAGGTATGCTGAAGAGGATTTGGAGGCGTGTCCTACCCTTGGATGAGCGACGTCTTGTGTGATGAGAGCTTTCTCAACTCCTTATACTGATTAAACACCGTTTTCTAAGAAGAATACCAAAATACTGATCTAAGGGTATTTTGGTGAAAATCCGTCATGGGAAAACCTTTGAGAGGAAGTATGAACGTTTATGAACTTTTCACATCTTGTAGAGATTGGATAAACATGTCTTGGCATTACTTGAGAGAATTGATAGGCTGCTGTCTTCGAAAAATACCAAAATTTGAACTAGGGGCATTTTAGTAAAAAACCTCATAAACAAATTTTTTTCTATGTATGTGAGGAGGTACGAGCATCCCTGGTATGTCCATAATGTGTGTTAGGAGAATGGGGCGTGACTTGTCCTCGTTTTAGGAATTTAATCACCTCGGTTTCCCCTTTTGAGTCAAATTCAATTTATTTTCTCCAAAATTCTGACTTTTGAAGGCCTGGCCACCTATTCGAATTATCAGAAAAACCTTTTGGAAACATCTCAAATAATAACCAAAGGGTATTTTCTTCATTAACCACCATGGGCTCGTTTTCTTCACATATGAGAGAAAAGAAACTTGAGATACATTTATGTATGTCCGACCTTGTAAGCATGAAGAGGCTTGATCATGTTTCCAAATAGAAATCCTTTTTGTTTTAGGAAAAATGAAGTTTAGGGTTATCTTCGTCAAAACCCTAATTCAGATTATTTTTGTGCACCTAGAGAGAAACCAAGGTATGCATGACGTCTCATACACCTATAGAGTTGATCATACATTTTGGGAATGGCTTGACACGTGTTGGTTAGGATTTGAAAATTGAAGAACTTAGGTTTCCTTATTTGAGTCAATTTCCCTTAATTTCCTTAATTAAAAACTTCATCATTACTCGTTTGGCTTGAATTCTTGCTTGATTCCTTCTTGAGATATAATTAGAGATGAAACTTGTTTAA
>NW_020619549.1:0-399 GCF_003573695.1 Papaver somniferum | reverse complement strand
CTCAGAAATCAATTTCCGACTTATAACGAAGTGTGTAGACTTTTTTGAGTTAACATATATAAAATTCAACTTTTTTATGAACTCTTTCTTTTGTGTTGGCTTTGTCTTTCTATTTGATTCAAGATAGATGAAATTTGTTAGGATTTGGATTAGTTTTGCATGGACTTTCATCCTTCTTCTATTGTGAAATTTGACTTCCTTCATATTTTTTCTTGAACCAACGTACATAGAAATGCAATTTTTACTAGACGTATTGCCTTAGAACATATTAATTGTAATTACAATACATTTTTCAAACTTTTTCTGTTAAAGATGAGTCTATCTAGTTTACAATTTAGTCTCAGAAATCAATTTCCGACTTATAACGAAGTGTGTAGACTTTTTTGAGTTAACGTATAT
>NW_020619548.1:0-490 GCF_003573695.1 Papaver somniferum | reverse complement strand
AAAATCCAGGTTTGGGGGTAGCTCATTTTGTTTCACAGCTTCACTTGCATGCCTACCATATTATTATTGTGTGAAGCTGTTGAAACCTTTACACTTTTTCTTTTGGGTTGATCCTCAACTCTTTAGACTTTTGGTGTATGGTGAATTTTTTGTATATAATCCAGTAGATAAAAATTTCTTAAAAACTCTTTTGTTCCTTTTGTATATATTTTGCTAATCCAATATGATCTCGGCTGAAATATGTTGGATTTTTTTCCTTGAATAACGGAGTTTTAATTCTGCTTTCGCCGAAATCGGGTATTCTCTCTCCTTTTACTCTACTCAGCATGTCCCTTTCCATATGTTGCATTTTAATTCTTTCCATATTTTGAAACATTGAGGACAATGTTTAGTTTAGGTTTGGGGGTATAGAGTAGATACCATGATAATTTGCCATAATTGAAAACGAACTCCTTCTTCTTTTTGAAAAAATCGAAAAAATTCAAAAAAA
>NW_020619547.1:0-515 GCF_003573695.1 Papaver somniferum | reverse complement strand
TTTTTATTTGATTCAAGATAGATGAAATTTGTTAGGATTTGGATTAGTTCTGCATGGTCTTTCATCTTTCTTCTATTGTGAAATTTGACTTCCTTCATATTTTCTTGAATCAACGTACATAGAAATGCAATTTTTACTAGACGTATTGCCTTAGAACATATTAATTGTAATTACAATAAATTTTTCAAACTTTTTCTATTAAAGATGAGTTTATCTAGTTTACAATTTAGTCTCAGAAATCAATTTCCGACTTATAAAGAAATGTGTAGACTTTTTCGAGTTAACGTATATAAAATTAACATTTTTAATAACTCTTTCTTTTTGTGTAACTTTGTCTTTCTATTTGATTCCAGATAGAAGAAATTTGTTAGGATTTGGATTAGTTCTGCATGGTCTTTCATCCTTCTTCTATTATTAAATTTGACTTCCTTCATATTTTCTTGAACACATTAATTATAATTACAATACATTTTTCGAACTTTTTCTGTTAAAGATGAGTTTATCTAGTTTACAAT
>NW_020619546.1:0-476 GCF_003573695.1 Papaver somniferum | reverse complement strand
GTTCACGCTTTGTTTCCATTAAAATGAACCGAAATATTTTGTGGATTTATATATGTGATATTGTTCTATGATATGTAATCTTTCTAATGAGCCATCATTCGTCCAGATCTGACCTGAATTTAAGGTCTGAAAAGCAAAAACCAATATTTTCCGAAAAGCGTAGGTAAGCGGTTCACGCTTTGTTTCCCTTAAAATGAACCGAAATATTTTGTGGATTTTTATATGTGATATTGTTCTATGATCTGTAAGCTTTCGAATGAGCCATCATTCGTGTAGTTCTGACCTGAATTTAAGGTCTGAAAAGCAAAAACCAATTTTTGTCGAAAAGCGTAGGTAGCGGTTCACGCTTTGTCTCCGTTAAATGAACCGAAATATTTTGTGGATTTTTATATGTGATATTGTTCTATGATATGTAAGCTTTCGAATGAGCCATCATTCGTCCAGTTCTGACCTGAATTTAAGGTCTGAAAAGCAAA
>NW_020619545.1:0-442 GCF_003573695.1 Papaver somniferum | reverse complement strand
AACCCGTAATACCACAATTTGAAAATCTTGATCCTACTCGATGTCACCCTATCTAGACAGAAGATGGTATCATTCTATTTTCTCATTACCGGAGGTATGATAAGCAAAATAATATTCCTTGCAGCCCAAAAAATTATAAATATCAACATCTCCCGGGACAGCCACCCCAGATAAGATCATTTAGTTGCACTTCAAGATGTGGTGAATATACCACCGCATCCGGTTATAAATGTTTAACCCAAGAGGTTAACTAATCTAATTTAAACCCCTTATCAGTCACCAAGTTCCTACTGACCTTACCATTCCGCCAAAATCCAGGCTTTCTTGTGGAAACCAATCAACGAAGATCCTCTGACCTTATTTATCATAAACTGTTTCTATTTCACCAACTTAAACCTTCCCCCGATACAATGATGATCCGGAATCAGCTGAACACATGCTC
>NW_020619544.1:0-383 GCF_003573695.1 Papaver somniferum | reverse complement strand
TTTGACCAATATAGAAGCTCAAGCCCTTAAATTACACTGAGTTCTGACAGATTACAATTTATGTACCTAACTATTGATAACCGTCATCTACTACTACTAGCCTCTAGGCCATAATTCAATTAATCTTGGTTCTCACCCATTTAAGCTGAGATTGAATCTCATTCAAGCAAGAATTCTCCTAATCAGGTGTAAACAGATAACTAAGAAATACTACTGGGTGTCTGGGTGCATTTATACTAGGTGTAACCAGCACCACTTTGATTTTAAAGAAAAACAGTTTTAGCAATGCAACTATTCAGCCAATGTGAGTTGTATTCGAGATAATGTAGACTTCACTTAACAGTAAAAGTTTATTTATATATTGCGAACACATTTCAACCAAT
>NW_020619543.1:0-355 GCF_003573695.1 Papaver somniferum | reverse complement strand
GAACCGATCCTAGTAAGAGGTGCAACACATCACAAGGGGAATCGATCCTTGTATGAGGTGCAACAAGGTTTATAACAGAAAGGGGAACCATCCTATGGACATGTGCAACACGTTTTTAGGCAAAGGGGAACCGATCCTATGGACATGTGCAACACATATAAGTTAGATACCATATATATGTTGGGAACCGATCCTAGTACCTAGCCAACCGAATTTTGGAAAGCTAATGTGACTATGCACAGTACTCACATGGAGGTAGAACCGAAACTTGTTTTGGTAAAACCGTTAAACCCATGATTTGTGATTGAGTGTTCTTGATCAATCACATAGTTCTTGAAAGTCAGATGAACCAATT
>NW_020619542.1:0-998 GCF_003573695.1 Papaver somniferum | reverse complement strand
GATTTGGTTGGGAATTACTGGTAGAGTTCTGCATAAGATTAAGAGACTGCTTCTTAGACCATGAATGCGAAGACACTGATGAATTGAATAGGTAAAAAATATACAAGGTTCTCCAAAATATACCCTAGCTTCCGTGATTCATATAGTTGATATCATATTTCAGACATATAGTTTAAGATCATGTAACTGGTTTAAGACAACAAACTTACTAATTTTAGTTTTAATCTCGAGTATCCTCCTCGTCCTATCCGATGTGGGAACTTGGATTGTGATATTGCCTCTGTTACCTTCTCCGAATTTTTCTTGCAGAGGAAATAAAAATAATTTCATTAGTATGCTGGGATAGATAATAAGAACGAAACACAAATTAGAAAAAGAATTGTGTATTCCATACCTTAAATATAGGCGATTCTAGTGCATACTTAAGGTATTCGTCCCAGTATTTTTGGTCCATTACCGTTTCGTACTTTCTGGGAAAGTTTTTAGTTTGTCCGGTCTTTCCAGGAAGGGTTTTACATGATTATTATATAATTTCCTTCTGAAGTCCCGCAGCTGAACAACTAGACGCTTCATGAATGCTTGCTTATATTCATGGGGCACCTCATAATGAAACTGCAATAACAACTAATTTATGTTCATCACAGACTCACAGTTCGACAACAAAAACGACGAATTGATAACCGCATATGTATACCAAAATTTCCTCCCACATATTTTGTTTTGTTGTTGCAGGGACTTCCTTCCAACATAAATGTTTTATGCCAACCATATCACGGGCCAAATAGCCTAGGTAACTACTGAATTCAATTTTATGGCCACCATCGGAATCCACCTCACACTAGTCCAAATATGGGCTTTGGTGACAGTTCGATATTCGAAACCATGACAGTTCACTAATGGAATGTTACAAAAGAAGAACCTATGAGATATAGGTAACAGTTTCTTACTAAAACTCACACCAATAATGGTAAACAATGGTGACAGTTTTCAAACTGTTA
>NW_020619541.1:0-313 GCF_003573695.1 Papaver somniferum | reverse complement strand
TGTTTAACTGTTTTACAAGAAACAAAACTCGTTTTATAAGAAAAAACCTAAACCCAACTTGATTTGCAAGTTAATTTTCCTATAAATACAACTCGAAATCTCTTTTCAAAACACACAAGAAGCGATCATCTCTAGGTGTTTTCTTCATCTTCTTGCTTTTATTTTCGTGCGGCGTTTTACTTCCATCCCCGTTGCTGAGTTTAAGAGTGGGTAACTTGTAATACATGTTTCGACCCATGCCCAGGCGCGTGTACCAAGCACCAATTCCGTGTCTACTTGAAATTATTTTTTGCAAGTTTGTAACTTGATAAAT